>NC_088787.1:36950782-37145705 GCF_949628265.1 Cloeon dipterum | reverse complement strand
ATTGTATGACCAAAACTTTCGTTCCCATGATTATAACCAAACAATCTTTTGAAGATTGATAGAATTCCGAGAATATTTAACCAAAGTTATCGATTTCCTTTCATACGACTGAATGTTATTACGAAGATTATGGAATTCTAAGAATGTTTGACCAAAACTATCGATTCCCGTTATTAGAACAGACCAATCTTTCGAAAATTGATGGAAGTCCAAGAATGATTGACCAAAACTATCGATTCCCGTTATTTATAACCGACCGAACCTTAGAAGATTGATGGAATACCAGGAATGTTTGACCAGATCTAACGATTTTCTTTCATACGAGCGAAAAATCTTTCAAAGATTGATGGAATCCCAAGAATGTTTGACCAAAACTATCGATTTCCATACATAGGACCGAATAATCTTTCGAAGATTGATCGAATTCCAAGAATTACAGATCAAAACTATCGATTCCCTTTCTTAAAAACTGACCAATGTTTTGAAGATTGATGAAATTCCAAGAATGTTTGACCAAACTATCGATTTCCCATACATAGGACCGAATAATCTTTCGAAGATTGATCGAATTCCAAGAATTACAGATCAAAACTATCGATTCCATTTCTTAAAACTGACCAATGTTTTGAAGATTGATGAAATTCAAAGAATGATTGACCAAAACTATCGATTCCCGTTATTATGACTGACCGAACCTTAGAAGATTGATGGAATACCAGGAATGTTGTACCAAATCTAACGATTTTCTTTCATACGAGCGGAAAATCTTTCAAAGATTGATGAATTCCAAGAATGTTTGACCATAACTATCGATTTCCATACATAGGACCGAATAATCTTTCGAAGATTGATCGAATTCCAAGAATTACAGATCAAAACTATCGATTCCCTTTCTTAAAACTGACCAATCTTTTGAAGATTGATGAAATTCCAAGAAAGTATGACCAAAACTATCGATTTCCTTTAATAGGACCGAATAATCTTTGAAGATTGATAGAATTCCGAAAATGTTTAACCAAAGTTATCGATTTCCATTTATACGACCAAATATTATTTCTAAGATTGATGGACTTTTAAGAATGTTTGACCAAAACTATCGATTTCCCGTTATTAGAACCGACCGAACCTTAGAAGATTGATGGAATACCAAGAATGTTTGACCAAATCTACCGATTTTCTTTCATACGAGCGAAAAATCTTTCAAAGATTGATGGAATTCCAAGAATGTTTGACCAAAACTATCGATTTCCATACATAGGACCGAATAATCTTTCGAAGATTGATCGAATTCCAAGAATTACAGATCAAAACTATCGATTCCCTTTCTTAAAACTGACCAATGTTTTGAAGATTGATGAAATTCCAAGAATGTTTGACCCAAAACTATCGATTTCCTTACATAGGACCTAATAATCTTTTGAAGATTGATGGAAAACCAAGAATGTAAAACCAAAACTATCGATATCCTTTAATAGGACCGAATAATCTTTTGAAGATTGATAGGAATTCCGAAAATGTTTAACCAAAGTTATCGATTTCCATTTATACGACCGAATAATATTTCTAAGATTGATGGACTTTTAAGAATGTTTGACCAAAACTATCGATTCCCGTTATTAGAACCGACCAAACCTTAGAAGATTGATGGAATACCAAGAATGTTTGACCAAATCTACCGATTTTCTTTCATACGAGCGAAAAATCTTTCAATAATTGATGGAAGTCCAAGAATGTTTGACCAAAACTATCGATTCCCGTTATTAGAACAGACCAATCTTTCGAAGATTGATCGAATTCTAAGAATTACAGATCAAAACTATCGATTCCATTTCTTAAAACTGACCAATCTTTTGAAGATTGATGAAATTCCAAGAATGTATGACCAAAACTTTCGTTCCCATGATTATAACCAAACTATCTTTTGAAGATTGATAGAATTCCGAGAATATTTAACCAAAGTTATCGATTTCCTTTCATACGACTGAATGATATTACGAAGATTGATGGAATTCTAAGAATGTTTGACCAAAACTATCGATTCCCGTTATTAGAACAGACCAATCTTTCGAAAATTGATGGAAGTCCAAGAATGATTGACCAAAACTATCGATTCCCGTTATTTATAACCGACCGATACCTTAGAAGATTGATGGAATACCAGGAATGTTTGACCAAATCTAACGATTTTCTTTCATACGAGCGAAAAATCTTTCAAAGATTGATGGAATCCCAAGAATGTTTGACCAAAACTATCGATTTCCATACATAGGACCGAATAATCTTTCGAAGATTGATCGAATTCCAAGAATTACAGATCAAAACTATCGATTCCCTTTCTTAAAACTGACCAATGTTTTGAAGATTGATGAAATTCCAAGAATGTTAGACCAAAACTATCGATTTCCATACATAGGACCGAATAAATCTTTCGAAATTGATCGAATTCTAAAAATTACAGATCAAAACTATCGATTCCATTTCTTAAAACTGACCAATCTTTTGAAGATTGATGAAATTCCAAGAATGTATGACCAAAAACTTTCGTTCCCATGATTATAACCAAACAATCTTTTGAAGATTGATAGAATTCCGAGAATATTTAACCAAAGTTATCGATTTCCTTTCATACGACTGAATGATATTACGATGATTGATGGAATTCTAAGAATGTTTGACCAAAACTATCGATTCCCGTTATTAGAACAGACCAATCTTTCGAAAATTGATGGAAGTCCAAGAATGATTGACCAAAACTATCGATTCCCGTTATTATAACCGACCGAACCTTAGAAGATTGATGGAATACCAGGAATGTTTGACCAGATCTAACGATTTTCTTTCATACGAGCGAAAAAATCTTTCAAAGATTGATGGAATCCCAAGAATGTTTTGACCAAAACTATCGATTTCCATACATAGGACCGAATAATCTTTCGAAGATTGATCGAATTCCAAGAATTACAGATCAAAACTATCGATTCCCTTTCTTAAAACTGACCAATGTTTTGAAGATTGATGAAATTCCAAGAATGTTTGACCAAAACTATCGATTTCCATACATAGGACCGAATAATCTTTCGAAGATTGATCGAATTCCAAGGAATTACAGATCAAAACTATCGATTCCATTTCTTAAAACTGACCAATCTTTTGAAGATTGATGAAATTCCAAGAATGTTTGACCAAAACTTTCGTTCCCATGATTATAACCAAACAATCTTTTGAAGATTGATAGAATTCCGAGAATGTTTAACCAAAGTTATCGATTTCCTTTCATACGACTGAATGATATTACGAAGATTGATGGAATTCTAAGAATGTTTGACCAAAACTATCGATTCCTTTATTAGAACAGACCAATCTTTCGAAAATTGATGGAATTCCAAGAATGTTTGACCAAAACTATCGATTTCCATACATAGGACCGAATAATCTTTCGAAGATTGATCGAATTCCAAGAATTACAGATCAAAACTATCGATTCCCTTTTTTAAAACTGACCAATGTTTTGAAGATTGATGAATTTCCAAGAAAGTATGACCGAAACTATCGATTTCCTTTAATAGGACCGAATAATCTTTTGAAGATTGATAGAATTCCGAAAATGTTTAACCAAAGTTATCGATTTCCATTTATACGACCGAATAATATTTCTAAGATTGATGGACTTTTAAGAATGTTTGACCAAAACTATCGATTCCCGTTATTATAACCGACCGAACCTTAGAAGATTGATGGAATACCAGGAATGTTTGACCAAATCTGACGATTTTCTTTCATACGAGCGAAAAATCTTTCAAAGATTGATGGAATTCCAAGAATGTTTGACCACAACTATCGATTTCCATACATAGGACCGAATAATCTTTCGAAGATTGATCGAATTCCAAGAATTACAGATCAAAACTATCGATTCCCTTTCTTAAAACTGACCAATCTTTTGAAGATTGATGAAATTCCAAGAAAGTATGACCAAAACTATCGATTTCCTTTAATAGGACCGAATAATCTTTTGAAGATTGATAGAATTCCGAAAATGTTTAACCAAAGTTATCGATTTCCGTTTATACGACCGAATAATATTTCTAAGATTGATGGACTTTTAAGAATGTTTGACCAAAACTATCGATTCCCGTTATTAGAACCGACCGAACCTTAGAAGATTGATGGAATACCAAGAATGTTTGACCAAGTCTACCGATTTTCTTTCATACGAGCGAAAAAACTTTCGAAGATTGATCGAATTCCAAGAATTACAGATCAAAACTATCGATTCCCTTTCTTAAAACTGACCAATGTTTTGAAGATTGATGAAATTCCAAGAATGTTTGACCAAAACTATCGATTTCCTTACATAGGACCGAATAATCTTTTGAAGATTGATGGAAAACCAAGATATAAAACCAAAACTATCGATATCCTTTAATAGGACCGAATAATCTTTTGAAGATTGATAGAATTCCAAGAATTACAGATCAAAACTATCGATTCCATTTCTTAAAACTGACCAATCTTTTGAAGATTGATGAAATTCCAAGAATGTTTGACCAAAACTTTCGTTCCCATGATTATAACCAAACAATCTTTTGAAGATTGATCGAATTCCGAGAATGTTTAACCAAAGATATCGATTTCCTTTCATAAGAATGAATAATATTACGAAGATTGATGGAATTCTAAGAATGATTGACCAAAACTATCGATTCCCGTTATCATGACTGACCGAACCTTAGAAGATTGATGGAATACCAGGAATGTTTTACCAAATCTAACGATTTTCTTTCATACGAGCGGAAAATCTTTCAAAGATTGATGGAATTCCAAGAATGTTTGACCATAACTATCGATTTCCATACATAGGACCGAATAATCTTTCGAAGATTGATCGAATTCCAAGAATTACAGATCAAAACTATCGATTCCCTTTCTTAAAACTGACCAATCTTTTGAAGATTGATGAAATTCCAAGAAAGTATGACCAAAACTATCGATTTCCTTTAATAGGACCGAATAATCTTTTGAAGATTGATAGAATTCCGAAAATGTTTAACCAAAGTTATCGATTTCCATTTATACGACCAAATATTATTTCTAAGATTGATGGACTTTTAAGAATGTTTGACCAAAACTATCGATTCCCGTTATTAGAACCGACCGAACCTTAGAAGATTGATGGAATACCAAGAATGTTTGACCAAATCTACCGATTTTCTTTCATACGAGCGAAAAATCTTTCAAAGATTGATGGAATTCCAAGAATGTTTGACCAAAACTATCGATTTCCATACATAGGACCGAATAATCTTTCGAAGATTGATCGAATTCCAAGAATTACAGATCAAAACTATCGATTCCCTTTCTTAAAACTGACCAATGTTTTGAAGATTGATGAAATTCCAAGAATGTTTGACCAAAACTATCGATTTCCTTACATAGGACCTAATAATCTTTTGAAGATTGATGGAAAACCAAGAATGTAAAACCAAAACTATCGATATCCTTTAATAGGACCGAATAATCTTTTGAAGATTGATAGAATTCCGAAAATGTTTAACCAAAGTTATCGATTTCCATTTATACGACCGAATAATATTTCTAAGATTGATGGACTTTTAAGAATGTTTGACCAAAACTATCGATTCCCGTTATTAGAACCGACCAAACCTTAGAAGATTGATGGAATACCAAGAATGTTTGACCAAATCTACCGATTTTCTTTCATACGAGCGAAAAATCTTTCAATAATTGATGGAATTCCAAAAATGTTTGACCAAAACTATCGATTTCCATCCATAGGACCGAATAATCTTTCGAAGATTGATCGAATTCTAAGAATTACAGATCAAAACTATCGATTCCATTTCTTAAAACTGACCAATCTTTTGAAGATTGATGAAATTCCAAGAATGTATGACCAAAACTTTCGTTCCCATGATTATAACCAAACAATCTTTTGAAGATTGATAGAATTCCGAGAATATTTAACCAAAGTTATCGATTTCCTTTCATACGACTGAATGATATTACGAAGATTGATGGAATTCTAAGAATGTTTGACCAAAACTATCGATTCCCGTTATTAGAACAGACCAATCTTTCGAAAATTGATGGAAGTCCAAGAATGATTGACCAAAACTATCGATTCCCGTTATTATAACCGACCGAACCTTAGAAGATTGATGGAATACCAGGAATGTTTGACCAAATCTAACGATTTTCTTTCATACGAGCGAAAAATCTTTCAAAGATTGATGGAATCCCAAGAATGTTTGACCAAAACTATCGATTTCCATACATAGGACCGAATAATCTTTCGAAGATTGATCGAATTCCAAGAATTACAGATCAAAACTATCGATTCCCTTTCTTAAAACTGACCAATGTTTTGAAGATTGATGAAATTCCAAGAATGTTAGACCAAAACTATCGATTTCCATACATAGGACCCAATAATCTTTCGAAATTGATCGAATTCTAAAAATTACAGATCAAAACTATCGATTCCATTTCTTAAAACTGACCAATCTTTTGAAGATTGATGAAATTCCAAGAATGTATGACCAAAACTTTCGTTCCCATGATTATAACCAAACAATCTTTTGAAGATTGATAGAATTCCGAGAATATTTAACCAAAGTTATCGATTTCCTTTCATACGACTGAATGATATTACGAAGATTGATGGAATTCTAAGAATGTTTGACCAAAACTATCGATTCCCGTTATTAGAACAGACCAATCTTTCGAAAATTGATGGAAGTCCAAGAATGATTGACCAAAACTATCGATTCCCGTTATTATAACCGACCGAACCTTAGAAGATTGATGGAATACCAGGAATGTTTGACCAGATCTAACGATTTTCTTTCATACGAGCGAAAAATCTTTCAAAGATTGATGGAATCCCAAGAATGTTTGACCAAAACTATCGATTTCCATACATAGGACCGAATAATCTTTCGAAGATTGATCGAATTCCAAGAATTACAGATCAAAACTATCGATTCCCTTTCTTAAAACTGACCAATGTTTTGAAGATTGATGAAATTCCAAGAATGTTTGACCAAAACTATCGATTTCCATACATAGGACCGAATAATCTTTCGAAGATTGATCGAATTCCAAGAATTACAGATCAAAACTATCGATTCCATTTCTTAAAACTGACCAATCTTTTGAAGATTGATGAAATTCCAAGAATGTTTGACCAAAACTTTCGTTCCCATGATTATAACCAAACAATCTTTTGAAGATTGATAGAATTCCGAGAATGTTTAACCAAAGTTATCGATTTCCTTTCATACGACTGAATGATATTACGAAGATTGATGGAATTCTAAGAATGTTTGACCAAAACTATCGATTCCTTTATTAGAACAGACCAATCTTTCGAAAATTGATGGAATTCCAAGAATGTTTGACCAAAACTATCGATTTCCATACATAGGACCGAATAATCTTTCGAAGATTGATCGAATTCCAAGAATTACAGATCAAAACTATCGATTCCCTTTCTTAAAACTGACCAATCTTTTGAAGATTGATGAAATTCCAAGAAAGTATGACCAAAACTATCGATTTCCTTTAATAGGACCGAATAATCTTTTGAAGATTGATAGAATTCCGAAAATGTTTAACCAAAGTTATCGATTTCCATTTATACGACCAAATATTATTTCTAAGATTGATAGACTTTTAAGAATGTTTGACCAAAACTATCAATTCCCGTTATTAGAACCGACCGAACCTTAGAAGATTGATGGAATACCAAGAATGTTTGACCAAATCTACCGATTTTCTTTCATACGAGCGAAAAATCTTTCAAAGATTGATGGAATTCCAAGAATGTTTGACCAAAACTATCGATTTCCATACATAGGACCGAATAATCTTTCGAAGATTGATCGAATTCCAAGAATTACAGATCAAAACTATCGATTCCCTTTCTTAAAACTGACCAATGTTTTGAAGATTGATGAAATTCTAAGAATGTTTGACCAAAACTATCGATTTCCTTACATAGGACCTAATAATCTTTTGAAGATTGATGGAAAACCAAGAATGTAAAACCAAAACTATCGATATCCTATAATAGGACCGAATAATCTTTTGAAGATTGATAGAATTCCGAAAATGTTTAACCAAAGTTATCGATTTCCATTTATACGACCGAATAATATTTCTAAGATTGATGGACTTTTAAGAATGTTTGACCAAAACTATCGATTCCCGTTATTAGAACCGACCAAACCTTCGAAGATTGATGGAATACCAAGAATGTTTGACCAAATCTACCGATTTTCTTTCATACGAGCGAAAAATCTTTCAATAATTGATGGAATTCCAAAAATGTTTGACCAAAACTATCGATTTCCATCCATAGGACCGAATAATCTTTCGAAGATTGATCGAATTCTAAGAATTACAGATCAAAACTATCGATTCCATTTCTTAAAACTGACCAATCTTTTGAAGATTGATGAAATTCCAAGAATGTATAACCAAAACTTTCGTTCCCATGATTATAACCAAACAATCTTTTGAAGATTGATAGAATTCCGAGAATATTTAACCAAAGTTATCGATTTCCTTTCATACGACTGAATGATATTACGAAGATTGATGGAATTCTAAGAATGTTTGACCAAAACTATCGATTCCCGTTATTAGAACAGACCAATCTTTCGAAAATTGATGGAAGTCCAAGAATGATTGACCAAAACTATCGATTCCCGTTATTATAACCGACCGAACCTTAGAAGATTGATGGAATACCAGGAATGTTTGACCAGATCTAACGATTTTCTTTCATACGAGCGAAAAATCTTTCAAAGATTGATGGAATCCCAAGAATGTTTGACCAAAACTATCGATTTCCATACATAGGACCGAATAATCTTTCGAAGATTGATCGAATTCCAAGAATTACAGATCAAAACTATCGATTCCCTTTCTTAAAACTGACCAATGTTTTGAAGATTGATGAAATTCCAAGAATGTTTGACCAAAACTATCGATTTCCATACATAGGACCGAATAATCTTTCGAAGATTGATCGAATTCCAAGAATTACAGATCAAAACTATCGATTCCCTTTCTTAAAACTGACCAATGTTTTGAAGATTGATGAAATTCAAAGAATGATTGACCAAAACTATCGATTCCCGTTATTATGACTGACCGAACCTTAGAAGATTGATGGAATACCAGGAATGTTGTACCAAATCTAACGATTTTCTTTCATACGAGCGGAAAATCTTTCAAAGATTGATGGAATTCCAAGAATGTTTGACCATAACTATCGATTTCCATACATAGGACCGAATAATCTTTCGAAGATTGATCGAATTCCAAGAATTACAGATCAAAACTATCGATTCCCTTTCTTAAAACTGACTAATCTTTTGAAGATTGATGAAATTCCAAGAATGTATGACCAAAACTATCGATTTCCTTTAATAGGACCGAATAATCTTTTGAAGATTGATAGAATTCCGAAAATGTTTAACCAAAGTTATCGATTTCCATTTATACGACCGAATAATATTTCTAAGATTGATGGACTTTTAAGAATGTTTGACCAAAACTATCGATTCCCGTTATTAGAACCGACCGAACCTTAGAAGATTGATGGAATACCAAGAATGTTTGACCAAATCTACCGATTTTCTTTCATACGAGCGAAAAATCTTTCAAAGATTGATGGAATTCCAAGAATGTTTGACCAAAACTATCGATTTCCATCCATAGGACCGAATAATCTTTCGAAGATTGATCGAATTCCAAGAATTACAGATCAAAACTATCGATTCCCTTTCTTAAAACTGACCAATGTTTTGAAGATTGATGAAATTCCAAGAATGTTTGACCAAAACTATCGATTTCCTTACATAGGACCGAATAATCTTTTGAAGATTGATGGAAAACCAAGATATAAAACCAAAACTATCGATATCCTTTAATAGGACCGAATAATCTTTTGAAGATTGATAGAATTCTGAAAATGTTTAACCAAAGTTATCGATTTCCATTTATACGACCGAATAATATTTCTAAGATTGATGGACTTTTAAGAATGTTTGACCAAAACTATCGATTCCCGTTATTAGAACCGACCAAACCTTCGAAGATTGATGGAATACCAAGAATGTTTGACCAAATCTACCGATTTTCTTTCATACGAGCGAAAAATCTTTCAATGATTGATGGAATTCCAAGAATGTTTGACCAAAACAATCGATTTCCATTCATAGGACCGAATAATCTTTTGAAGATTGATAGAATTCCAAGAATTACAGATCAAAACTATCGATTCCATTTCTTAAAACTGACCAATCTTTTGAAGATTGATGAAATTCCAAGAATGTTTGACCAAAACTATCGATTTCCTTACATAGGACCGAATAATCTTTTGAAGATTGATGGAAAACCAAGATATAAAACCAAAACTATCGATATCCTTTAATAGGACCGAATAATCTTTTGAAGATGGATAGAATTCCAAAAATGTTTAACCAAAGTTATCGATTTCCATTTATACGACCGAATAATATTTCTAAGATTGATGGACTTTTAAGAATGTTTGACCAAAACTATCGATTCCCGTTATTAGAACCGACCGAACCTTAGAAGATTGATGGAATACCAAGAATGTTTGACCAAATCTACCGATTTTCTTTCATACGAGCGAAAAATCTTTCAAAGATTGATGGAATTCCAAGAATGTTTGACCAAAACTATCGATTTCCATACATAGGACCGAATAATCTTTCGAAGATTGATCGAATTCCAAGATATAAAACCAAAACTATCGATATCCTTTAATAGGACCGAATAATCTTTTGAAGATTGATAGAATTCCGAAAATGTTTAACCAAAGTTATCGATTTCCATTTATACGACCGAATAATATTTCTAAGATTGATGGACTTTTAAGAATGTTTGACCAAAACTATCGATTCCCGTTATTAGAACCGACCAAACCTTCGAAGATTGATGGAATACCAAGAATGTTTGACCAAATCTACCGATTTTCTTTCATACGAGCGAAAAAACTTTCGAAGATTGATCGAATTCCAAGAATTACAGATCAAAACTATCGATTCCCTTTCTTAAAACTGACCAATGTTTTGAAGATTGATGAAATTCCAAGAATGTTTGACCAAAACTATCGATTTCCTTACATAGGACCGAATAATCTTTTGAAGATTGATGGAAAACCAAGATATAAAACCAAAACTATCGATATCCTTTAATAGGACCGAATAATCTTTTGAAGATTGATAGAATTCCAAGAATTACAGATCAAAACTATCGATTCCATTTCTTAAAACTGACCAATCTTTTGAAGATTGATGAAATTCCAAGAATGTTTGACCAAAACTTTCGTTCCCATGATTATAACCAAACAATCTTTTGAAGATTGATCGAATTCCGAGAATGTTTAACCAAAGATATCGATTTCCTTTCATAAGAATGAATAATATTACGAAGATTGATGGAATTCTAAGAATGATTGACCAAAACTATCGATTCCCGTTATCATGACTGACCGAACCTTAGAAGATTGATGGAATACCAGGAATGTTTTACCAAATCTAACGATTTTCTTTCATACTAGCGGAAAATCTTTCAAAGATTGATGGAATTCCAAGAATGTTTGACCATAACTATCGATTTCCATACATAGGACCGAATAATCTTTCGAAGATTGATCGAATTCCAAGAATTACAGATCAGAACTATCGATTCCCTTTCTTAAAACTGACCAATCTTTTGAAGATTGATGAAATTCCAAGAAAGTATGACCAAAACTATCGATATCCTTTAATAGGACCGAATAATCTATTGAAGATTGATAGAATTCCGAAAATGTTTAACCAAAGTTATCGATTTCCATTTATACGACCAAATATTATTTCTAAGATTGATGGACTTTTAAGAATGTTTGACCAAAACTATCAATTCCCGTTATTAGAACCGACCGAACCTTAGAAGATTGATGGAATACCAAGAATGTTTGACCAAATCTACCGATTTTCTTTCATACGAGCGAAAAATCTTTCAAAGATTGATGGAATTCCAAGAATGTTTGACCAAAACTATCGATTTCCATACATAGGACCGAATAATCTTTCGAAGATTGATCGAATTCCAAGAATTACAGATCAAAACTATCGATTCCCTTTCTTAAAACTGACCAATGTTTTGAAGATTGATGAAATTCTAAGAATGTTTGACCAAAACTATCGATTTCCTTACATAGGACCTAATAATCTTTTGAAGATTGATGGAAAACCAAGAATGTAAAACCAAAACTATCGATATCCTTTAATAGGACCGAATAATCTTTTGAAGATTGATAGAATTCCGAAAATGTTTAACCAAAGTTATCGATTTCCATTTATACGACCGAATAATATTTCTAAGATTGATGGACTTTTAAGAATGTTTGACCAAAACTATCGATTCCCGTTATTAGAACCGACCAAACCTTAGAAGATTGATGGAATACCAAGAATGTTTGACCAAATCTACCGATTTTCTTTCATACGAGCGAAAAATCTTTCAATAATTGATGGAATTCCAAAAATGTTTGACCAAAACTATCGATTTCCATCCATAGGACCGAATAATCTTTCGAAGATTGATCGAATTCTAAGAATTACAGATCAAAACTATCGATTCCATTTCTTAAAACTGACCAATCTTTTGAAGATTGATGAAATTCCAAGAATGTATAACCAAAACTTTCGTTCCCATGATTATAACCAAACAATCTTTTGAAGATTGATAGAATTCCGAGAATATTTAACCAAAGTTATCGATTTCCTTTCATACGACTGAATGATATTACGAAGATTGATGGAATTCTAAGAATGTTTGACCAAAACTATCGATTCCCGTTATTAGAACAGACCAATCTTTCGAAAATTGATGGAAGTCCAAGAATGATTGACCAAAACTATCGATTCCCGTTATTATAACCGACCGAACCTTAGAAGATTGATGGAATACCAGGAATGTTTGACCAGATCTAACGATTTTCTTTCATACGAGCGAAAAATCTTTCAAAGATTGATGGAATCCCAAGAATGTTTGACCAAAACTCTCGATTTCCATACATAGGACCGAATAATCTTTCGAAGATTGATCGAATTCCAAGAATTACAGATCAAAACTATCGATTCCCTTTCTTAAAACTGACCAATGTTTTGAAGATTGATGAAATTCCAAGAATGTTTGACCAAAACTATCGATTTCCATACATAGGACCGAATAATCTTTCGAAGATTGATCGAATTCCAAGAATTACAGATCAAAACTATCGATTCCCTTTCTTAAAACTGACCAATGTTTTGAAGATTGATGAAATTCCAAGAATGATTGACCAAAACTATCGATTCCCGTTATTATGACTGACCGAACCTTAGAAGATTGATGGAATACCAGGAATGTTGTACCAAATCTAACGATTTTCTTTCATACGAGCGGAAAATCTTTCAAAGATTGATGGAATTCCAAGAATGTTTGACCATAACTATCGATTTCCATACATAGGACCGAATAATCTTTCGAAGATTGATCGAATTCCAAGAATTACAGATCAAAACTATCGATTCCCTTTCTTAAAACTGACTAATCTTTTGAAGATTGATGAAATTCCAAGAATGTATGACCAAAACTATCGATTTCCTTTAATAGGACCGAATAATCTTTTGAAGATTGATAGAATTCCGAAAATGTTTAACCAAAGTTATCGATTTCCATTTATACGACCGAATAATATTTCTAAGATTGATGGACTTTTAAGAATGTTTGACCAAAACTATCGATTCCCGTTATTAGAACCGACCGAACCTTAGAAGATTGATGGAATACCAAGAATGTTTGACCAAATCTACCGATTTTCTTTCATACGAGCGAAAAATCTTTCAAAGATTGATGGAATTCCAAGAATGTTTGACCAAAACTATCGATTTCCATCCATAGGACCGAATAATCTTTCGAAGATTGATCGAATTCCAAGAATTACAGATCAAAACTATCGATTCCCTTTCTTAAAACTGACCAATGTTTTGAAGATTGATGAAATTCTAAGAATGTTTGACCAAAACTATCGATTTCCTTACATAGGACCTAATAATCTTTTGAAGATTGATGGAAAACCAAGAATGTAAAACCAAAACTATCGATATCCTTTAATAGGACCGAATAATCTTTTGAAGATTGATAGAATTCCGAAAATGTTTAACCAAAGTTATCGATTTCCATTTATACGACCGAATAATATTTCTAAGATTGATGGACTTTTAAGAATGTTTGACCAAAACTATCGATTCCCGTTATTAGAACCGACCAAACCTTAGAAGATTGATGGAATACCAAGAATGTTTGACCAAATCTACCGATTTTCTTTCATACGAGCGAAAAATCTTTCAATAATTGATGGAATTCCAAAAATGTTTGACCAAAACTATCGATTTCCATCCATAGGACCGAATAATCTTTCGAAGATTGATCGAATTCTAAGAATTACAGATCAAAACTATCGATTCCATTTCTTAAAACTGACCAATCTTTTGAAGATTGATGAAATTCCAAGAATGTATAACCAAAACTTTCGTTCCCATGATTATAACCAAACAATCTTTTGAAGATTGATAGAATTCCGAGAATATTTAACCAAAGTTATCGATTTCCTTTCATACGACTGAATGATATTACGAAGATTGATGGAATTCTAAGAATGTTTGACCAAAACTATCGATTCCCGTTATTAGAACAGACCAATCTTTCGAAAATTGATGGAAGTCCAAGAATGATTGACCAAAACTATCGATTCCCGTTATTATAACCGACCGAACCTTAGAAGATTGATGGAATACCAGGAATGTTTGACCAGATCTAACGATTTTCTTTCATACGAGCGAAAAATCTTTCAAAGATTGATGGAATCCCAAGAATGTTTGACCAAAACTATCGATTTCCATACATAGGACCGAATAATCTTTCGAAGATTGATCGAATTCCAAGAATTACAGATCAAAACTATCGATTCCCTTTCTTAAAACTGACCAATGTTTTGAAGATTGATGAAATTCCAAGAATGTTTGACCAAAACTATCGATTTCCATACATAGGACCGAATAATCTTTCGAAGATTGATCGAATTCCAAGAATTACAGATCAAAACTATCGATTCCATTTCTTAAAACTGACCAATGTTTTGAAGATTGATGAAATTCAAAGAATGATTGACCAAAACTATCGATTCCCGTTATTATGACTGACCGAACCTTAGAAGATTGATGGAATACCAGGAATGTTGTACCAAATCTAACGATTTTCTTTCATACGAGCGGAAAATCTTTCAAAGATTGATGGAATTCCAAGAATGTTTGACCATAACTATCGATTTCCATACATAGGACCGAATAATCTTTCGAAGATTGATCGAATTCCAAGAATTACAGATCAAAACTATCGATTCCCTTTCTTAAAACTGACTAATCTTTTGAAGATTGATGAAATTCCAAGAATGTATGACCAAAACTATCGATTTCCTTTAATAGGACCGAATAATCTTTTGAAGATTGATAGAATTCCGAAAATGTTTAACCAAAGTTATCGATTTCCATTTATACGACCGAATAATATTTCTAAGATTGATGGACTTTTAAGAATGTTTGACCAAAACTATCGATTCCCGTTATTAGAACCGACCGAACCTTAGAAGATTGATGGAATACCAAGAATGTTTGACCAAATCTACCGATTTTCTTTCATACGAGCGAAAAATCTTTCAAAGATTGATGGAATTCCAAGAATGTTTGACCAAAACTATCGATTTCCATTCATAGGACCGAATAATCTTTCGAAGATTGATCGAATTCCAAGAATTACAGATCAAAACTATCGATTCCCTTTCTTAAAACTGACCAATGTTTTGAAGATTGATGAAATTCCAAGAATGTTTGACCAAAACTATCGATTTCCTTACATAGGACCGAATAATCTTTTGAAGATTGATGGAAAACCAAGATATAAAACCAAAACTATCGATATCCTTTAATAGGACCGAATAATCTTTTGAAGATTGATAGAATTCTGAAAATGTTTAACCAAAGTTATCGATTTCCATTTATACGACCGAATAATATTTCTAAGATTGATGGACTTTTAAGAATGTTTGACCAAAACTATCGATTCCCGTTATTAGAACCGACCAAACCTTCGAAGATTGATGGAATACCAAGAATGTTTGACCAAATCTACCGATTTTCTTTCATACGAGCGAAAAATCTTTCAATGATTGATGGAATTCCAAGAATGTTTGACCAAAACAATCGATTTCCATTCATAGGACCGAATAATCTTTTGAAGATTGATAGAATTCCAAGAATTACAGATCAAAACTATCGATTCCCTTTCTTAAAACTGACCAATCTTTTGAAGATTGATGAAATTCCAAGAATGTTTGACCAAAACTATCGATTTCCTTACATAGGACCGAATAATCTTTTGAAGATTGATGGAAAACCAAGATATAAAACCAAAACTATCGATATCCTTTAATAGGACCGAATAATCTTTTGAAGATTGATAGAATTCCAAAAATGTTTAACCAAAGTTATCGATTTCCATTTATACGACCGAATAATATTTCTAAGATTGATGGACTTTTAAGAATGTTTGACCAAAACTATCGATTCCCGTTATTAGAACCGACCGAACCTTAGAAGATTGATGGAATACCAAGAATGTTTGACCAAATCTACCGATTTTCTTTCATACGAGCGAAAAATCTTTCAAAGATTGATGGAATTCCAAGAATGTTTGACCAAAACTATCGATTTCCATACATAGGACCGAATAATCTTTCGAAGATTGATCGAATTCCAAGATATAAAACCAAAACTATCGATATCCTTTAATAGGACCGAATAATCTTTTGAAGATTGATAGAATTCCGAAAATGTTTAACCAAAGTTATCGATTTCCATTTATACGACCGAATAATATTTCTAAGATTGATGGACTTTTAAGAATGTTTGACCAAAACTATCGATTCCCGTTATTAGAACCGACCAAACCTTCGAAGATTGATGGAATACCAAGAATGTTTGACCAAATCTACCGATTTTCTTTCATACGAGCGAAAAATCTTTCAATGATTGATGGAATTCCAAGAATGTTTGACCAAAACTATCGATTTCCATTCATAGGACCGAATAATCTTTTGAAGATTGATTGAATTCCAAGAATTACAGATCAAAACTATCGATTCCATTTCTTAAAACTGACCAATCTTTTGAAGATTGATGAAATTCCAAGAATGTTTGACCAAAACTATCGATTTCCTTACATAGGACCTAATAATCTTTTGAAGATTGATGGAAAACCAAGAATGTAAAACCAAAACTATCGATATCCTTTAATAGGACCGAATAATCTTTTGAAGATTGATAGAATTCCGAAAATGTTTAACCAAAGTTATCGATTTCCATTTATACGACCGAATAATATTTCTAAGATTGATGGACTTTTAAGAATGTTTGACCAAAACTATCGATTCCCGTTATTAGAACCGACCAAACCTTAGAAGATTGATGGAATACCAAGAATGTTTGACCAAATCTACCGATTTTCTTTCATACGAGCGAAAAATCTTTCAATAATTGATGGAATTCCAAGAATGTTTGCCAAAACTATCGATTTCCATTCATAGGACCGAATAATCTTTCGAAGATTGATCGAATTCTAAGAATTACAGATCAAAACTATCGATTCCATTTCTTAAAACTGACCAATCTTTTGAAGATTGATGAAATTCCAAGAATGTATGACCAAAACTTTCGTTCCCATGATTATAACCAAACAATCTTTTGAAGATTGATAGAATTCCGAGAATATTTAACCAAAGTTATCGATTTCCTTTCATACGACTGAATGATATTACGAAGATTGATGGAATTCTAAGAATGTTTGACCAAAACTATCGATTCCCGTTATTAGAACAGACCAATCTTTCGAAAATTGATGGAAGTCCAAGAATGATTGACCAAAACTATCGATTCCCGTTATTATAACCGACCGAACCTTAGAAGATTGATGGAATACCAGGAATGTTTGACCAAATCTAACGATTTTCTTTCATACGAGCGAAAAATCTTTCAAAGATTGATGGAATCCCAAGAATGTTTGACCAAAACTATCGATTTCCATACATAGGACCGAATAATCTTTCGAAGATTGATCGAATTCCAAGAATTACAGATCAAAACTATCGATTCCCTTTCTTAAAACTGACCAATGTTTTGAAGATTGATGAAATTCCAAGAATGTTAGACCAAAACTATCGATTTCCATACATAGGACCGAATAATCTTTCGAAATTGATCGAATTCTAAAAATTACAGATCAAAACTATCGATTCCATTTCTTAAAACTGACCAATCTTTTGAAGATTGATGAAATTCCAAGAATGTATGACCAAAACTTTCGTTCCCATGATTATAACCAAACAATCTTTTGAAGATTGATAGAATTCCGAGAATATTTAACCAAAGTTATCGATTTCCTTTCATACGACTGAATGATATTACGAAGATTGATGGAATTCTAAGAATGTTTGACCAAAACTATCGATTCCCGTTATTAGAACAGACCAATCTTTCGAAAATTGATGGAAGTCCAAGAATGATTGACCAAAACTATCGATTCCCGTTATTATAACCGACCGAACCTTAGAAGATTGATGGAATACCAGGAATGTTTGACCAGATCTAACGATTTTCTTTCATACGAGCGAAAAATCTTTCAAAGATTGATGGAATCCCAAGAATGTTTGACCAAAACTATCGATTTCCATACATAGGACCGAATAATCTTTCGAAGATTGATCGAATTCCAAGAATTACAGATCAAAACTATCGATTCCCTTTCTTAAAACTGACCAATGTTTTGAAGATTGATGAAATTCCAAGAATGTTTGACCAAAACTATCGATTTCCATACATAGGACCGAATAATCTTTCGAAGATTGATCGAATTCCAAGAATTACAGATCAAAACTATCGATTCCATTTCTTAAAACTGACCAATCTTTTGAAGATTGATGAAATTCCAAGAATGTTTGACCAAAACTTTCGTTCCCATGATTATAACCAAACAATCTTTTGAAGATTGATAGAATTCCGAGAATGTTTAACCAAAGTTATCGATTTCCTTTCATACGACTGAATGATATTACGAAGATTGATGGAATTCTAAGAATGTTTGACCAAAACTATCGATTCCTTTATTAGAACAGACCAATCTTTCGAAAATTGATGGAATTCCAAGAATGTTTGACCAAAACTATCGATTTCCATACATAGGACCGAATAATCTTTCGAAGATTGATCGAATTCCAAGAATTACAGATCAAAACTATCGATTCCCTTTTTTAAAACTGACCAATGTTTTGAAGATTGATGAATTTCCAAGAAAGTATGACCGAAACTATCGATTTCCTTTAATAGGACCGAATAATCTTTTGAAGATTGATAGAATTCCGAAAATGTTTAACCAAAGTTATCGATTTCCATTTATACGACCGAATAATATTTCTAAGATTGATGGACTTTTAAGAATGTTTGACCAAAACTATCGATTCCCGTTATTATAACCGACCGAACCTTAGAAGATTGATGGAATACCAGGAATGTTTGACCAAATCTGACGATTTTCTTTCATACGAGCGAAAAATCTTTCAAAGATTGATGGAATTCCAAGAATGTTTGACCACAACTATCGATTTCCATACATAGGACCGAATAATCTTTCGAAGATTGATCGAATTCCAAGAATTACAGATCAAAACTATCGATTCCCTTTCTTAAAACTGACCAATCTTTTGAAGATTGATGAAATTCCAAGAAAGTATGACCAAAACTATCGATTTCCTTTAATAGGACCGAATAATCTTTTGAAGATTGATAGAATTCCGAAAATGTTTAACCAAAGTTATCGATTTCCGTTTATACGACCGAATAATATTTCTAAGATTGATGGACTTTTAAGAATGTTTGACCAAAACTATCGATTCCCGTTATTAGAACCGACCGAACCTTAGAAGATTGATGGAATACCAAGAATGTTTGACCAAGTCTACCGATTTTCTTTCATACGAGCGAAAAAAACTTTCGAAGATTGATCGAATTCCAAGAATTACAGATCAAAACTATCGATTCCCTTTCTTAAAACTGACCAATGTTTTGAAGATTGATGAAATTCCAAGAATGTTTGACCAAAACTATCGATTTCCTTACATAGGACCGAATAATCTTTTGAAGATTGATGGAAAACCAAGATATAAAACCAAAACTATCGATATCCTTTAATAGGACCGAATAATCTTTTGAAGATTGATAGAATTCCAAGAATTACAGATCAAAACTATCGATTCCATTTCTTAAAACTGACCAATCTTTTGAAGATTGATGAAATTCCAAGAATGTTTGACCAAAACTTTCGTTCCCATGATTATAACCAAACAATCTTTTGAAGATTGATCGAATTCCGAGAATGTTTAACCAAAGATATCGATTTCCTTTCATAAGAATGAATAATATTACGAAGATTGATGGAATTCTAAGAATGATTGACCAAAACTATCGATTCCCGTTATCATGACTGACCGAACCTTAGAAGATTGATGGAATACCAGGAATGTTTTACCAAATCTAACGATTTTCTTTCATACTAGCGGAAAATATTTCAAAGATTGATGGAATTCCAAGAATGTTTGACCAAAACTATCGATTTCCATACATAGGACCGAATAATCTTTCGAAGATTGATCGAATTCCAAGAATTACAGATCAAAACTATCGATTCCCTTTCTTAAAACTGACCAATGTTTTGAAGATTGATGAAATTCTAAGAATGTTTGACCAAAACTATCGATTTCCTTACATAGGACCTAATAATCTTTTGAAGATTGATGGAAAACCAAGAATGTAAAACCAAAACTATCGATATCCTTTAATAGGACCGAATAATCTTTTGAAGATTGATAGAATTCCGAAAATGTTTAACCAAAGTTATCGATTTCCATTTATACGACCGAATAATATTTCTAAGATTGATGGACTTTTAAGAATGTTTGACCAAAACTATCGATTCCCGTTATTAGAACCGACCAAACCTTAGAAGATTGATGGAATACCAAGAATGTTTGACCAAATCTACCGATTTTCTTTCATACGAGCGAAAAATCTTTCAATGATTGATGGAATTCCAAGAATGTTTGACCAAAACAATCGATTTCCATTCATAGGACCGAATAATCTTTTGAAGATTGATAGAATTCCAAGAATTACAGATCAAAACTATCGATTCCATTTCTTAAAACTGACCAATCTTTTGAAGATTGATGAAATTCCAAGAATGTTTGACCAAAACTATCGATTTCCTTACATAGGACCGAATAATCTTTTGAAGATTGATGGAAAACCAAGATATAAAACCAAAACTATCGATATCCTTTAATAGGACCGAATAATCTTTTGAAGATTGATAGAATTCCAAAAATGTTTAACCAAAGTTATCGATTTCCATTTATACGACCGAATAATATTTCTAAGATTGATGGACTTTTAAGAATGTTTGACCAAAACTATCGATTCCCGTTATTAGAACCGACCGAACCTTAGAAGATTGATGGAATACCAAGAATGTTTGACCAAATCTACCGATTTTCTTTCATACGAGCGAAAAATCTTTCAAAGATTGATGGAATTCCAAGAATGTTTGACCAAAACTATCGATTTCCATACATAGGACCGAATAATCTTTCGAAGATTGATCGAATTCCAAGATATAAAACCAAAACTATCGATATCCTTTAATAGGACCGAATAATCTTTTGAAGATTGATAGAATTCCGAAAATGTTTAACCAAAGTTATCGATTTCCATTTATACGACCGAATAATATTTCTAAGATTGATGGACTTTTAAGAATGTTTGACCAAAACTATCGATTCCCGTTATTAGAACCGACCAAACCTTCGAAGATTGATGGAATACCAAGAATGTTTGACCAAATCTACCGATTTTCTTTCATACGAGCGAAAAATCTTTCAATGATTGATGGAATTCCAAGAATGTTTGACCAAAACTATCGATTTCCATTCATAGGACCGAATAATCTTTTGAAGATTGATTGAATTCCAAGAATTACAGATCAAAACTATCGATTCCATTTCTTAAAACTGACCAATCTTTTGAAGATTGATGAAATTCCAAGAATGTTTGACCAAAACTATCGATTTCCTTACATAGGACCGAATAATCTTTTGAAGATTGATGGAAAACCAAGATATAAAACCAAAACTATCGATATCCTTTAATAGGACCGAATAATCTTTTGAAGATTGATAGAATTCCGAAAATGTTTAACCAAAGTTATCGATTTCCATTTATACGACCGAATAATATTTCTAAGATTGATGGACTTTTAAGAATGTTTGACCAAAACTATCGATTCCCGTTATTAGAACCGACCAAACCTTCGAAGATTGATGGAATACCAAGAATGTTTGACCAAATCTACCGATTTTCTTTCATACGAGCGAAAAATCTTTCAATGATTGATGGAATTCCAAGAATGTTTGACCAAAACTATCGATTTCCATTCATAGGACCGAATAATCTTTTGAAGATTGATTGAATTCCAAGAATTACAGATCAAAACTATCGATTCCATTTCTTAAAACTGACCAATCTTTTGAAGATTGATGAAATTCCAAGAATGTTTGACCAAAACTTTCGTTCCCATGATTATAACCAAACAATCTTTTGAAGATTGATCGAATTCCGAGAATGTTTAACCAAAGTTATCGATTTCCTTTCATAAGAATGAATAATGTTACGAAGATTGATGGAATTCTAAGAATGTTTGACCAAAACTATCGATTCCCGTTATTAGAACAAACCAATCTTTCGAAAATTGACGGAAGTCCAAGAATGATTGACCAAAACTATCGATTCCCGTTATTATGACTGACCGAACCTTAGAAGATTGATGGAATACCAGGAATGTTTTACCAAATCTAACGATTTTCTTTCATACGAGCGGAAAATCTTTCAAAGATTGATGGAATTCCAAGAATGTTTGACCATAACTATCGATTTCCATACATAGGACCGAATAATCTTTCGAAGATTGATCGAATTCCAAGAATTACAGATCAAAACTATCGATTCCCTTTCTTAAAACTGACCAATCTTTTGAAGATTGATGAAATTCCAAGAAAGTATGACCAAAACTATCGATTTCCTTTAATAGGACCGAATAATCTTTTGAAGATTGATAGAATTCCGAAAATGTTTAACCAAAGTTATCGATTTCCATTTATACGACCAAATATTATTTCTAAGATTGATGGACTTTTAAGAATGTTTGACCAAAACTATCGATTCCCGTTATTAGAACCGACCGAACCTTAGAAGATTGATGGAATACCAGGAATGTTTTACCAAATCTAACGATTTTCTTTCATACGAGCGGAAAATCTTTCAAAGATTGATGAAATTCCAAGAATGTTAGACCAAAACTATCGATTTCCATACATAGGACCGAATAATCTTTCGAAGATTGATCGAATTCCAAGAATTACAGATCAAAACTATCGATTCCCTTTCTTAAAACTGACTAATCTTTTGAAGATTGATGAAATTCCAAGAATGTATGACCAAAACTATCGATTTCCTTTAATAGGACCGAATAATCTTTTGAAGATTGATGGACTTTTAAGAATGTTTGACCAAAACTATCGATTCCCGTTATTAGAAACGACCAAACCTTCGAAGATTGATGGAATACCAAGAATGTTTAACCAAATCTACCGATTTTCTTTCATACGAGCGAAAAATCTTTCAATGATTGATGGAATTCCAAGAATGTTTGACCAAAACTATCGATTTCCATTATTATTATTATATTCTTTATTGTCTTTTGGCAAGGTCATACATCAGATTTTGTTACAATTCTAAATATATGCCCCCCAATTGCAATGCACACACAAATTACACACAAAAATCATAAATTTTTAACAAATTCCAAGAATTCAACAGAATCGTAAAATTTCTTCAAGTGAAGAAATTCATTCAAAGCAACAACAAACTTTTCGTATCGCGGCTCATGCCGTAACGAAACTGGCAAAGCATTGTACAACATTGCAGCACTTGAAAATGGATTTTGCTGCGAAATCAATAATTTCTGAGGAGCAATATACAATTCAGGCGCGCGGCGCGTTCCATGCCCATGCACGTCCCTGGTCTTTTTAAAGTAGGCGGGGTATTTTTTAACAAATTTACATGCCTCGAACAAATAAATTGAAAACACTGGAAGCAGGTTGTACCGCTCAAAAAGTGGTCTCGCAGAACACAGCGGCGTCAAACCCTTCCAGTACCTCTCGCCCGCCATGGCACGAATCAGCCGCTTCTGGGCCACGAAAACAGTCCGCAGCGCCCCATCGCTTGCTCCCCAGATCACAATACCATATGACATAATCGAATTCGCATGAGCATAATAAACATTTAACAAACTTTTTTCATCGACATTCCCCTTCAGGCCATTTAACATCGTCACCGTTGTGTGCAGGCGGCCACTAACGTACTGCGCATGGTCATCCCACTTGCAGTCTTGCCGCACGTGGAGCCCCAAAAATTTGGCATGATCTGCACACTGAATTAATTGGCCGGCGAGGTCTATTTGAGGGGAAACATTCTGCTTTTGCCCGCGGAACTGCACAAGAACCGACTTTGATGCGTTGAGTGTTAAAAAATTAGCTTCGCAAAATTCTTGAAGCATCTCTGCTGACAACCGGGCGTTTTGATATAATTCTTCGTTAGTTGGGGCGGAAATCAAAGAGGAAGTGTCGTCGGCATAATTCACGGTGAAGCCTATCAGAACGTATAACAGCATGTCGCAGACTCCGCCAACAAATAGTGACGGAGACAAAACGCCACCCTGCGGAGTTCCACGCACCACCGAAACCTCCGACGAAAACACTGTCCTCTCCCACTTGCCGACCCTCTGTGTCATTTTGACCACTTGCGTGCGCCCGGTGAGCGACGATCTCAGCCAGTCAAGCGCAACGCCGCGAACGCCATTCAGCTCTAATTTACGCAGCAAAATCGGCACACACACAGTCCCGAAGGCATTTGTCAAATCATAAAATATAGCCAAAATCTTTTGCCGATTCTCCATCTTTTCATGCAATTTCACAAAAAATTCAAATAATGCAGTTACCGTGCACTTGCCACGGACAAAACCATGCTGACTAATTGGGAGCAAGCCATGCTCCTCTTGGAAATTAACAAGTCGTATTAGAAAACAATTCTCTAAAATCTTAGAAAATGTTGGCAAGTTGGAAATCGGGCGGTAATTTTTAACATCACGCTTGTCCCCTTTCTTAAACAAAGGCACAACAACAGCTTTTTTCATCAAATGAGGATAAACGCCAGTTGAAAATGAGCAATTGACTATGTCTGCGAGCGGCGCAGCAATGTGTTGCGCTACACGCTTTACAAGAAACATGGGAACTTCGTCCCAGCCAGCGGATTTTTTTGGAGGCAAGTGGCGCAGATGATGCAAAATTTCTTGCGAAGTAACAGGAGACAGAAAGAGCGTTTGAGGCAAAGATTTCATTTGATCTTGTGGCATCTGGAAGTGCGGTGGCAGCGGAACAACAAAGCTCACATTCAAAGCATTGGCGATATCAATTTTGTCAGTTACATTAACATCATTTATCAACAACTCTGAAATGTCCGGTCTGTCCTTCACCTTGCCGACCGCTTTATTTATCAACGACCACGCGGCCGCTGATTTATTCACGGCTGACTCGATGAAGGAGCTGTTTTGCGCGCAAATTTCACGCTGCAATCGCACGTTAAAATCAAATCTCTTTCGCTTGAACAGCTCCCTGTCAGGGTGCTGCTCAGGAAGAGACCTAACTGCCTTACTTTGCTTTATTAGCTCCCTCCTCGCCTCCTTTACCTCACGCGATAACTTCACCTTTTCTCTCTGATTTGCCCGGATCAAAATCTTTTTGAGAGGAAAACACTCTGAAAAAAGACGGTGAAATATCTCCAAGAAATTCTCGTATTTCTCATCCACTGAGTCCACGGTGGCAACTTGAATCCAAGTTTGCAACTCTAAGCGGGACGTGAACTCTTCAACGCTCTCATCCGAAAAAATCCGAGCCTCCATAAATTTATCTAATACTTTTGGCACACCGAGAAGCAAATTGCAAATAACGGTTTCATGATCAGAAAGAATATTAGGCTCAGCGACACATGACAATTGCTCAAAATCATCTATTTTGGCCAATACAAGATCTATTAATGTGCCTCCAGTTGCACACTTGCGAGTAATCATTTTTTATTCAACAGACTCAATCCAAATTTGTCGAGTAAACTAATTAATCTCTTTGACTGAGCAGAATCAATAAGCATGTTTATGTTGAAATCACCGCATATAAACCATTTTTTTACTTTAGGCAACTGGAGGATCTTTTCCAAATTTTGTTCAAGACATGAGAAGAAGCGTGGGAAATCAGAGTTGTTAACTGGATTTGAAGGGCGATATACCAACAAGAAACATAATTTTTGACTATTTACATCAAAAGTTATCGCCGCACACTCACAACAAAATTCAAGGCTTACCACCCTGACATTTGCAACATGCAAATCGCGTTTGATCAAAATGGCAACTCCACCTCTTTCTCTCTCTCTCCTACCGAAACCAGCAGCCAATTTGTAGTCCAACATTTGTAGACCCTTAACTTCGTTCTCATCTAACCAAGTCTCACACAAAAGCAATAAACTAGGAGATAGTGTCTCTTTCTGGTTGCGGATAGCGTCTTTGAACAAATTTAGTTTTTTGGCACTTGACAAACCTTGCACATTTAGCAGCCAAAAGGAGAAGTCAAAACTCTTCGCTCTTCGTTCTTCGTGTCTTGCAGAATCGTTTATTGAAAATTTGTTAACGTAGGTGACGAAAAGCAATCATCATCATCATCACCATCGTCGCCAACATTATTTTCTAACTTCCTCTGACGCCTAACCGACCTGCCGGTGACATTTGGCGTGTCTAGCATGAAAAAGACGTCATCAGAAGGAGCACAATCTGTCCCATCAGCTTCTGGAGCCGAGGGAGTTAATTGTTCAGAAACGGGCTCACCTGACGAAGAAGGGGTGGCTTGCGGCGCGCACTGTGGCTGCTCCTTGGTTGAGGGGCCAGGCACCGCCGCCAATCCACCCCAAAACACAGTGACGGCATTTTGGGCGCCGTCACACAGCCCGCTTCCGGCACTGAGATCAGCAATCATGCCCTCATCCTTCTGATTGGCAGCGCAGGTAGAGGTATTTTTCCGTGAAGTTGGAAAAGGCAATAGTGAGGCAAATGCAGAAAAGATACCAGGTTCAGACGTACCTGTGTCCTTTCGAGCTGTCGCCGCCTCGCCATGGGCGTGCCTCCCTTCTGCCACAGAGGCGCCGGGCAGAGACGACGACACACTCGAGGCAGAAGTAGCTTTGGTGACCTTTTGGGCGCCACCCTGCCACTCAAGACTATGTAGGTCGTCATCAGCACCACTTTTTAGCTTCTCAGGCATCAACACGAACATCTGGCTCTCAGCAATTGTTCCATCAAGGGATGAGCATGTAAGAAAGGAGGAGATAGTATCGAATAATCTTTCGAAGATTGATCGAATTCCAAGAATTACAGATCAAAACTATCGATTCCATTTCTTAAAACTGACCAATCTTTTGAAGATTGATGAAATTCCAAGAATGTTTGACCAAAACTATCGATTCCCGTTATTATAACCGACCGAACCTTAGAAGATTGATGGAATACCAGGAATGTTTGACCAAATCTGACGATTTTCTTTCATACGAGCGAAAAATCTTTGGTCTTTTGGTCTGGGGATAGTTTTGGTCTGGATTTCCTGGAATTTCATCAAACTTCAGATGGTTGGTAGATTCCTTGACGAAGAATCGATAGTTTTGGTCTGGCTTTCTTTGAATTTCATCAAACTTCTGATGATTGGTCGATTCCTTGACACTCTCTCGATTTTTCGCCAAAAAGTTGGTCTTCGCTAAGCGAAAATGACCAAAAGTGACCTTAATAGACGCAGGAAGGGCAGGACCAGGACTGTGAGTGAAGGGAAGCCGCCCTGCATCCAGGACGGTGAGAAAGATGATAATTTCGATTGCCATCGATGCCGGCAGCTTTTATCACGTTTGAAAAGCGTTGAGGATCGGCTGCTGAGAATTGAAAGGGGAGAGAAGAGACAGGTGCGGGCTGAGAAATCTCTAACACGGCCGCCAAACAATGGAAATTCCCCAACGAAGTCAACGAAGTGGCAGGTGACGGAATTCACTCCTTTAATAAAAGAGTATTTCCAGCTGCGGAAGAGCGCATTTGAGGACTCGAGAGGAAAATGCAGAATTGAAATTGTCCGCGGCGACCTGGTAACAGCCGCTGAGAAGTGGAAAGCACATGTGGTATCAGGGGACATGAGGCGTTCAAAAGGAATCGCCAAAGTTTTCGCTGAGGAGTACGGCCCGGTCATGATGAAGGACAAATTCTACCAAATTGGATGCATTCGGCCTCAACACAAAGGAGACACAACCCTGCTGAATGTGGTGTCTAAGGAAAGGTACTTTCACAAATTTGCCTTTCAGCCGGAGGTATTCCTGGCCAACCTGGCAAAAGCAATATCCAGCCTGAGGGAATTTTGCGAGGAGAAGAGCATCAAGAGGTTGGCCCTAGTGCGGATCGCTTCAAAAACTGACCGTGTCCACTGGCGATGGACACAGCAGAGGTTGCTGGAGACGTTCAAAGACCTGGATATTACCCTCGCTGTTTATCTCCAGACACCGCAGAGAGCTCGTGAGGTGCGCTCCCGCCATGGTGGCGCCAGAAGAGGGGAAAGGGGCGCCCGTACGGCCCCCAAAGCGACTGCCGCTCCGAGTGGTCAGTCGGCTGCGCTCGGCGCTCCTGTCTCGGCAGGGGAGCAGGCCGGACCCAACTGCGCGCCGGCGGCCACTCGAGCGGGTAGAGGTAAGCTGAATTTACCTCCGTTGGTCACTTCGGTGGCTGTGGAGGTTGCTTTGACCTCGCCTGACGCCTCCTTTCTTACATGCTCATCCCTTGATGGAACAATTGCTGAGAGCCAGATGTTCGTGTTGATGCCTGAGAAGCTAAAAAGTGGTGCTGATGACGACCTACATGGTCTTGAGTGGCAGGGTGGCGCCCAAAAGGTCACCAAAGCTACTTCTGCCTCGAGTGTGTCGTCGTCTCTGCCCGGCGCCTCTGTGGCAGAAGGGAGGCACGCCCATGGCGAGGCGGCGACAGCTCGAAAGGACACAGGTACGTCTGAACCTGGTATCTTTTCTGCATTTGCCTCACTATTGCCTTTTCCAACTTCACGGAAAAATACCTCTACCTGCGCTGCCAATCAGAAGGATGAGGGCACGATTGCTGATCTCAGTGCCGGAAGCGGGCTGTGTGACGGCGCCCAAAATGCCGTCACTGTGTTTTGGGGTGGATTGGCGGCGGTGCCTGGCCCCTCAACCAAGGAGCAGCCACAGTGCGCGCCGCAAGCCACCCCTTCTTCGTCAGGTGAGCCCGTTTCTGAACAATTAACTCCCTCGGCTCCAGAAGCTGATGGGACAGATTGTGCTCCTTCTGATGACGTCTTTTTCATGCTAGACACGCCAAATGTCACCGGCAGGTCGGTTAGGCGTCAGAGGAAGTTAGAAAATAATGTTGGCGACGATGGTGATGATGATGATGATTGCTTTTCGTCACCTACGTTAACAAATTTTCAATAAACGATTCTGCAAGACACGAAGAACGAAGAGCGAAGAGTTTTGACTTCTCCTTTTGGCTGCTAAATGTGCAAGGTTTGTCAAGTGCCAAAAAACTAAATTTGTTCAAAGACGCTATCCGCAACCAGAAAGAGACACTATCTCCTAGTTTATTGCTTTTGTGTGAGACTTGGTTAGATGAGAACGAAGTTAAGGGTCTACAAATGTTGGACTACAAATTGGCTGCTGGTTTCGGTAGGAGAGAGAGAGAAAGAGGTGGAGTTGCCATTTTGATCAAACGCGATTTGCATGTTGCAAATGTCAGGGTGGTAAGCCTTGAATTTTGTTGTGAGTGTGCGGCGATAACTTTTGATGTAAATAGTCAAAAATTATGTTTCTTGTTGGTATATCGCCCTTCAAATCCAGTTAACAACTCTGATTTCCCACGCTTCTTCTCATGTCTTGAACAAAATTTGGAAAAGATCCTCCAGTTGCCTAAAGTAAAAAAATGGTTTATATGCGGTGATTTCAACATAAACATGCTTATTGATTCTGCTCAGTCAAAGAGATTAATTAGTTTACTCGACAAATTTGGATTGAGTCTGTTGAATAAAAAATGATTACTCGCAAGTGTGCAACTGGAGGCACATTAATAGATCTTGTATTGGCCAAAATAGATGATTTTGAGCAATTGTCATGTGTCGCTGAGCCTAATATTCTTTCTGATCATGAAACCGTTATTTGCAATTTGCTTCTCGGTGTGCCAAAAGTATTAGATAAATTTATGGAGGCTCGGATTTTTTCGGATGAGAGCGTTGAAGAGTTCACGTCCCGCTTAGAGTTGCAAACTTGGATTCAAGTTGCCACCGTGGACTCAGTGGATGAGAAATACGAGAATTTCTTGGAGATATTTCACCGTCTTTTTTCAGAGTGTTTTCCTCTCAAAAAGATTTTGATCCGGGCAAATCAGAGAGAAAAGGTGAAGTTATCGCGTGAGGTAAAGGAGGCGAGGAGGGAGCTAATAAAGCAAAGTAAGGCAGTTAGGTCTCTTCCTGAGCAGCACCCTGACAGGGAGCTGTTCAAGCGAAAGAGATTTGATTTTAACGTGCGATTGCAGCGTGAAATTTGCGCGCAAAACAGCTCCTTCATCGAGTCAGCCGTGAATAAATCAGCGGCCGCGTGGTCGTTGATAAATAAAGCGGTCGGCAAGGTGAAGGACAGACCGGACATTTCAGAGTTGTTGATAAATGATGTTAATGTAACTGACAAAATTGATATCGCCAATGCTTTGAATGTGAGCTTTGTTGTTCCGCTGCCACCGCACTTCCAGATGCCACAAGATCAAATGAAATCTTTGCCTCAAACGCTCTTTCTGTCTCCTGTTACTTCGCAAGAAATTTTGCATCATCTGCGCCACTTGCCTCCAAAAAAATCCGCTGGCTGGGACGAAGTTCCCATGTTTCTTGTAAAGCGTGTAGCGCAACACATTGCTGCGCCGCTCGCAGACATAGTCAATTGCTCATTTTCAACTGGCGTTTATCCTCATTTGATGAAAAAAGCTGTTGTTGTGCCTTTGTTTAAGAAAGGGGACAAGCGTGATGTTAAAAATTACCGCCCGATTTCCAACTTGCCAACATTTTCTAAGATTTTAGAGAATTGTTTTCTAATACGACTTGTTAATTTCCAAGAGGAGCATGGCTTGCTCCCAATTAGTCAGCATGGTTTTGTCCGTGGCAAGTGCACGGTAACTGCATTATTTGAATTTTTTGTGAAATTGCATGAAAAGATGGAGAATCGGCAAAAGATTTTGGCTATATTTTATGATTTGACAAATGCCTTCGGGACTGTGTGTGTGCCGATTTTGCTGCGTAAATTAGAGCTGAATGGCGTTCGCGGCGTTGCGCTTGACTGGCTGAGATCGTCGCTCACCGGGCGCACGCAAGTGGTCAAAATGACACAGAGGGTCGGCAAGTGGGAGAGGACAGTGTTTTCGTCGGAGGTTTCGGTGGTGCGTGGAACTCCGCAGGGTGGCGTTTTGTCTCCGTCACTATTTGTTGGCGGAGTCTGCGACATGCTGTTATACGTTCTGATAGGCTTCACCGTGAATTATGCCGACGACACTTCCTCTTTGATTTCCGCCCCAACTAACGAAGAATTATATCAAAACGCCCGGTTGTCAGCAGAGATGCTTCAAGAATTTTGCGAAGCTAATTTTTTAACACTCAACGCATCAAAGTCGGTTCTTGTGCAGTTCCGCGGGCAAAAGCAGAATGTTTCCCCTCAAATAGACCTCGCCGGCCAATTAATTCAGTGTGCAGATCATGCCAAATTTTTGGGGCTCCACGTGCGGCAAGACTGCAAGTGGGATGACCATGCGCAGTACGTTAGTGGCCGCCTGCACACAACGGTGACGATGTTAAATGGCCTGAAGGGGAATGTCGATGAAAAAAGTTTGTTAAATGTTTATTATGCTCATGCGAATTCGATTATGTCATATGGTATTGTGATCTGGGGAGCAAGCGATGGGGCGCTGCGGACTGTTTTCGTGGCCCAGAAGCGGCTGATTCGTGCCATGGCGGGCGAGAGGTACTGGAAGGGTTTGACGCCGCTGTGTTCTGCGAGACCACTTTTTGAGCGGTACAACCTGCTTCCAGTGTTTTCAATTTATTTGTTCGAGGCATGTAAATTTGTTAAAAAATACCCCGCCTACTTTAAAAAGACCAGGGACGTGCATGGGCATGGAACGCGCCGCGCGCCTGAATTGTATATTGCTCCTCAGAAATTATTGATTTCGCAGCAAAATCCATTTTCAAGTGCTGCAATGTTGTACAATGCTTTGCCAGTTTCGTTACGGCATGAGCCGCGATACGAAAAGTTTGTTGTTGCTTTGAATGAATTTCTTCACTTGAAGAAATTTTACGATTCTGTTGAATTCTTGGAATTTGTTAAAAATTTATGATTTTTGTGTGTAATTTGTGTGTGCATTGCAATTGGGGGGCATATATTTAGAATTGTAACAAAATCTGATGTATGACCTTGCCAAAAGACAATAAAGAATATAATAATAATAATAATTTCCTCCACAGGTGCTGATATTTTTCTTTTTAGCGTATAATTTGTTAAATTTAAAATGCAAATAAAAACATTGCATTGAAAATAGAAGAATACTTTAAATAATTTTTTAGACAGCGTGCGCAGGCGCACTTGGGCCCTCAACATCGAGTCCAGGTCTAGTGTGTTCATCAGGCCCAATTTTTGCTGGCCGGGCATGCCCATGCCCTTGTGACTCAATCTGTACCCGCTCGTATCCGATATTTTAACTAATTGCATTGCCCACCCACGTTATCAAAAAAAGGATATACATTTTTCTTCTATTTTCAATGCATTTTAATATCTGCAGTATTTTTATTTGCATTTTAAAATTAACAAATTATACGCAAAAAAGAAAAATTCTGCACATGAAGAAAATATTGACTACTCCAACCGCAAATTTCCTCCGCAGTGCAGTTTTTTTCTTTAAATTGTACTTTTCTGCCCAATATATATTTTTAAAAATATATCTTTCACAATTTAATAAGTAGAGTTCATGAGATAATTATCAAAAATTTGTTTAAAACTGATTGTGAGGCGCAAACATGGCCTGCAATAAACTTGTTAAAAAGTTTTTTACCGCTGCACTGCATTTATAAATGCGGGTTTTTGCAACCCTTATTGCACTCTAATTAAAATGTGCAATAAAATTAGCGGGTACGGGTTGAGTCACTAATAAGGTACAGTTCTGCCAAGGGAAGCATAAAATTGGGCTTGATGAATGCACTCAACGAATTAAAAATAGCGGCCGTCGGAGAACAAAATCTTCACACTCGGCTTTAGAGGTTTATCTTTGTTAGGCGCTTTTTATTCCTCTTTCACCTTCTGGATGCTGTTTCCACCTGAAAATATATCAGGGCCAAATTCAAATTTAATCAAAACATTTTTTTGGTACACAACAATAATTGTAAAAAAATCATTTTCAAAGGATTTTGTGGTTGGATTAGAGTTGTTTATAAAATTGAAAAAAAAGAGTTCAAATCTATAATTGAAATTGAACTAAAAATTTATGCTTACCTTCACAGCTGGTTGTGGGCCAGAGGATGACAATGACGATGACGGGGACTGGGTGCTCGACGAAACTGCAAAAATAGAATGCGATGAGATTAAATCCAGAAAGGTTTTTGGCTTCAGGAAAAAAAAGGAGGTTGTCAACTTCTGGCTATATCGTGACAAACCATCAAAATCAGGGGTTGGCAGCAGAGCAAAAGCCACGAGGAGCTTTTCCACCATGAAGATCAAGTACCCGTTCATCACTTCTGAAAGGCAGCTGAGGCTATGGAGGTCTGACATTCAAAATGAAAATTCCATGGTGCAAAGCAAGTTAGTCGACGTTGAGGAGGAGGTTCGATCAAAATTCATGGAGGCTGATCAAACTGGCGCCATTGTGTAAGGGCGCAACATCAGGCGCTGGGCTTTAGAAGCTGCGGAAAACGTAGACCTCTCTTTGGAAAAGTTTAAGGCAGGGAAGACGTGGCTGCTGTCGTTCACCACCAAACATCGAATGGTCGACAGAAAAATCAGCGAGACAGTTACCAAAAAAACCATGAAGTCAGCAGAAGAGGAGAAAGCAAAAGCAGCAGATTATGTTGCCCGAGTGAGAGCCAAAATGGAAGGAGTTGAACCTGATCAAATTTACAATCTGGATCACACAGGCATTCAGAAGGAGTTCCATTCTGAACGATCATTCGCCATCAAAGGTACTAAAAAGGTGGTGAAAGTGGTTCAGAGCAAGCACTCCCTGACACACTCATCGACTCTCGTGCCAGTTTGTAATGCCAGTTGGCTGGCCAACTCCTTGAACCAGCTTACCTGATCTTGTGCGAACCTAAAGGTCAGTTTGGCCCTTTGGTCAGCAGGCAGCTCTTCCGCCCTGACAATTTATTTATAACTTGCACATCTAGTGGGAAAATGCTTGGCAATCAGGTGGAAGAGCTGTTCGAAAAATGCCTTGCACCTCACCTGCAGCCAGGAAAACCTGGAATCGTTTGTATCGACCAATGGCGTGGCTGGACCAAACAGGCTGATGTTGTCCAACAGGTTGCAAGGAGACGAGGCACGGAGGTTGCCATCGAGTTTATCCCCGAGGGCTGCACAAAGTATGTGCAGCCCTTGGACGTAAACGTCAATGGACCGCTGAAGAAGCTGCTTCGTGCGATGGAGGACGAGGTGACGTCGCTCCGAGCAGAAGACCTTTTCCAGATCCAACAAAGGAATAATCAAATCAAGTTGATCTCGTTCGCGTATCATCAGCTTTGCTCCCCTCGCTACAAGGACATGATCCAGTATGCATGGCACAAACCACAATTAGTGGCGAGCCGAGGAGACCGGTACGTAACTCCAAAATCGTTCTCGTTCCCAATGTCAACCAGTCGATGCTACATTTGTTCGGAAAGACATTTCATGAGGTGTGGCTGGTGCAAGAAGTTCTTGTGTCTGAAGCACACTCTAATTAATCTTCATGACTGTAATGACTTTGTAGAATAGTTTCGCCATGTGTGAGCACAGAGTTGCTGTTTGTTGATTTCGAATGAACTATAGAGTCAGTTTGATGAGAGTACAAATAAAGTATTAAATTTAAAAACACAGAATTAAACTTTGTTTTACTTTGTAAATATACCCGCATAAAAAAATATAACCCAGGAATATCCGGAATAATCTTAGATTAATCAAAATTTACCCGAAAAAATTAATCCGAAAAAATGATCCTGGATTAATCCTGTATTAATTGAGATTAATCTATGAATGTTTAAGATCAATCTAGAGATTAATCTAAAAAAATATTCTCAAATTATTCTTTAGATCATTCTGAGATTAATCTAAAAAAATAATTTTTGGAATTTTCTTAGAATGAATCCAGATTAACCTTAAAATGTTTTAAAGTCAATCTAGAGATTAATTTACAAGAATATCCCTAGAATAATCCCAAAGGGGCAATTTGAATATAGTTAATAGAATATCCCCAGATTATTCTATGGATCATTCTGAGATTAATCCAAAAATATTTTTTTAATGTTCCAAGAATATTCTTTAAAAAACCCTAAAAGAGAATAACTTCGATATTTTTCTTAAAATTAAAAACAAAATTAAATATGAAACATAATTTAATCCAGAAAATTAACTGCCATATTGTTAAATAATATGAATAATATCACAAAAAATATTTTTCTAGGAAATATTTTTTAATTAAGTCGATGGATTATATTTTAATATTAAAACCTAAACCTTTTTCATTATCTGATACAAAATTATGATGCCTTTATTTTTCAAAGAATCTGCCCGGATTAAAAAGGGTAAAAATCATAAATGCGATTGAATAAATTAATTTCTTAACACAAAGAGTCTTATTTAATGCTACCGATAAACGGGCAAATATGAAAATAATGGTCAGAAGGACAAAAAAGGGTTAAAAGGGCGATTTTAGTGTGCGCGTGGTAGCGGCGGCTGCACATGCATGCACGCACTTGCATGGAATGCCTGCTGCTGCTGCCTGCCTCTGTTGTGGAGCGGGGGAGGGGCGACGGGCGGTGGCAGCAGCAAGCGCAGCAAGAGACTTACAAAATCCTGCCTCGCTCTCTTTGTCCAACGCGTCAACGGTCAACCGCCGTTCAAAGTTAAAGTTATTAACGGACGCAGGACGCCGGACGCCGCCAGTAAGGGACAACACGGACGTCCCGCAGACTTGGACGGATGGCCTGGATCTGGCGGTTAACAGGGTAAGTCCCATTTTATAGATTAGCGTCCAAAGAAATTAGAACAGATCGCGCAACTTTGAAATCCAACGGTTTTATTGTAAAATTACACTTTTCGCCGCTACTTATGCAGTTTTCGCCACCAATATTTTGATATGGGATCTTCTCCAGTCCTAAATGTTCTTAATTAGAACCCTATAAATAAGTTTGGGTGGCGGAAACTGTAAATCGGTGATGAAAAATGTAATTTTTCCACGTAAATCGCGGTCGCGTTTTTTGTACGCTTTCGAGAATTTTGATTACACATTACGATTCAATTGGCTTCGCTTGGAAAATGGAAAAATATTATGCATGAACTTGACATACTTCTACCTTCCATTTTCCAAGCACAGCTAATTGAAAAAAGCTTTTATTTATTTTTTTCTATGAGTCGCTCCCTTTTTTTAGCTTCAAGCCGTCCGCAGCTGTTTTGCACGACGGGAAAAGATACAATCGTTTAAGTTCTGCAGTTTGGGCTTCAAGATTGGCGGTGCTGGCATCGAATGAGAGAAAATTTTGTACCTGATATGATTAAAAACAAATAAATTTTAAAAATTTAACTGAATAAGTTTGTTATTATTTAAATAATTCCCAATTATATCGCAGTAATAGAAATAACAGATTTTGAAATATTCTAGGAACAATCTGAGGGTAATTTTAAGAATAATTTGGGGATAATTTTTGTCACAATCTATGTTAACCTTAAAATGATATTAGAATCACCTAAGAACATTCTTAGATTATCCTCAAAGAATAATCCAAAGTTAAGATTTGATACGCTAAATATTAATCCTAGAACAATCCAAAGATTAATCCATAAGTATATTCTGAGAATGTTCTAGGATCATTCTTTAGAGCTTTTTGAAACAAACCCCGGCAGAATAATCCTGGAACATTCTAAGGATATTCTCTTAAATTAATCTACAGATTAATCCAGTATCACGAAAAACCGTATCATAAGTTCATATATAATTAATTTTTTAGATTAATCCTGGGCGAAGTCGGTATATTCTTAGAACATTCTCAGGCGATATTTTTTTATGCGGGTAAATTATTTACAAATTTTGTAATCTTCTTTTGTCCAATCCACTTGAAGGCAATAATTTTTGACTTGTGTTTCGTATTTTGATACAAAAAATTACACATATTTGATGCAAAATATGCAGTTTTCATGCTACCATTGTTTCAAGTTTAAACACAATAATATAGGAAAAATCCATAAATTTCAATCACGGTGATCATTTCATGTATGGGTAATTTTTCACAAATTGAAAATCCACACTTACTATTAATTTTTATGAAGGTCAGTATGTCAACACTGTCCATCTGCAAATTGCGGTCGTATCTCCTATCCTGCCGCAGCGGTGGTCTTCACTTGCCATGTTCCTTTGAACTCCAGCATAATTTCCTCCTTAAACTGCGCCCGCCGCGCTTCAATCCGCTCTAATTTTTAACAAAAAAAATTGATAACATTGCGCATGCGTCAGGTGAGATCACACGGCAACAATTACTGCTTTCAAATTTCCTTTTGTTTCAACTGATTTTACGCAACTTGCGAGGTTTTTAACCTTCGTAGATTGTTTAAGAACAATTCGCTAGTCAAAATTTCGAATTGTTTCTTGGCAGAAGCCTTTGGTTTTGCTAAAATCAGCTTAAGAAGTTGGATCAGTGCGCGAGCTCGTCCATCTTGGTGATTTCCTGTATCTCACGGCCGCTTCGGTTTTCTGAGATTGTTCCAGAACGTGTGAGGTGAGGGCCCCAGATCTGCCCTGCAAAGCTTTTTGGGGCAGTTTCAACCCTTGCGTATCACCTTCTATACTGTAAAAAGGACGAAAATAGCCAAATGGATATTGAGGGAGGAACAGCTGACTTTTGGCGGGCTTTCCAAGTTAACCAAAAGCAGCTGTTTGAAGAAATGACTGCCAGGATTATCGCTGCGCTACCATCTCAGGAGATTATATTACAAATTGTTGGCCTCTTGGAGACTTCCCGCGATGTCCAGGTGCAGCAGCTTTCGCTCCTGGAGAGTGGAGACAATGAATTCTTCAAGGCGTGTGAATAGCCGGGCTAAAGGCACGCCTGTTTCAACGTCCACCATGCCAACCGGTCTCTCTGTTCCAGCCAAGACAAATTGGTCCGGCAGGTGGTCTGAGCAAGATAAGGCTTTGCTGCGTGAGTACAAAATTATCTCAATGAGAAGAAAATCTGCTGATTACCTGGGCAAAGCGAAATTCGAATTTAAGACAGGAGATATTTCCGACGCAGAAGTTACAGCTATGCTCACCTTGTTGGGGCGAATCTGCAGAATTCGCGAGGTGCTGCTGCTTCTCTAAAAAAGAGATTTGGCCTGACGGCGCCAGATCATAACCTAGAAATTGGTGACATTCACACACAGCAACTTGATGATGGCCGGCAAATTTGGCACCTCGTTAGCAAGAACAAGTCAACCGATAAAAAGCACGCAAATCCAGGTTGTTTCTATGCAAATGAGGTCTCAGCTCTAGAGAGTCTAGCCAGAAGAGTTAATGAGACCGGAATACGGAGAATCGCCATCACCCGCCTTGGCGCGAGCCCAGACTCAATCAACTGGCGGTTCACAGAGCATGTGTTGAAGAACCTTTTCTCTGATATCGAGGTAACTTTTGTGATTTATTCACTGTCTCGTCGGTTTGTTTCAGGTACCACCAAAGAAAGTGCGGCCACAGGCTCACCCCTGATGAACTCTGAGCAAATAAAAGTGGTTGCACAGGGCGTTGCTGGGGGTTGTCCGAGGCAACTCCCTGGGAAGGTGGTATCTGGAAAATATTTTCCCCCCCAGCACGCCACTTCAAAAGTGGTAAGTGCTGGAAAAACTTATGCAGAAGCAATGAACTCAAAATCTGGTCTACGAGCCACAAACCCCTCAACTACTGTGAGAGAGAATGGAAGTGGGCTAAAAATCCTTGTGACCAAGGATATTCCTGGACCAAGTGGAATTAAAGATGTGAAGTTATCAGATGGGAAGAGACAGGTTAGAGAGACTGGAAGAACAGGTCATCGTGAAGGCTCTGCCGGTGGGGGTAGCCTACCCCAGCTGCCCCCATCTAAATCTCAATCTCTCCCACCCCACCGGCATCCTTCCAATACGCAGGTAAAAACACCTGAGCAGTTGGAAGGGCCTGACGGCTCACACAATGATAATCACGAGTTCGCAGATAAAGCATCACAAGAGTTTAATGCATTGATGAAGCAGATGGAAGGAGTAAAAGAAAGACTTTACAAATTGACGCCAACTGGAATATGTAGCAGAACAAGATCCACCAGTGTGCCCTCGCACGTTGTACCTCCAACTATTACCCAGCGTAAGGAGCGAAAAAACGGCAACACCATGAAGAAGCCAGCAAAGACCTAGAAACCTTGAGCCACGTTGATGATGTTGACGACGAAAATGAAAACGACGGCCATAATAGAAATAAAAATGAAGATGTTTGTGAACAACCTGCAAAACAAAGATTTTCTGCTAACAATCCAAAGTAAAATATGAATTTTCAAAAACTGCGACTAGTTCTTCTCAATATTCAAGGCAACACTACCTCATGTAAGTTCACCCTTTTCGAGGAGTACGTCAACAGTCTTAGTGGCAACAAGCCACATATAATCGCACTGAATGAGCACTGGCTCTGTCCATTAGAAGTAAAACATTTCAGCATCAAGGGCTACAAGCTGGTATCGTCTTTCAGCAGAAAGAAAGGTAACCGAGGAGGAGTCATGATTTTGGCATCTAACAACGTCGACTGGAAATGCACAAAGATTTCTACCCAGTCATGTGAGACCGAATTTGAGACGGCAGGCTGTGACCTGAAGGTGAAAAACCTCAACCTGCGCATATTAACTGTGTATCGTCCCAGCAATGAGAAAAATAATAAATGCCTAGACAATTTCTTCGAAAACCTAGATGACTTGATTGAAAGAAATGCGGCCGCTGGAAGGGAAATTATTTTGCTCGGTGATCTGAACATCAATGCTCTGAGCCCAGACAGCAACAGCAAGAAACTACATGAACGTATGAGCTCGTATGAAATGCGCCTTGTTAACAATGAAAACCCTACTAGAGTAACTGGATCCAGCAGCACACTGATCGACCACATATATACTTCGATGGACTGTCACAGCTACTGCTCCGTTCAAGACGTCGTTTTCTCTGATCACAAGGTGGTCTTATGTGCTCCAGACGTTCCGGTTGAGCAATCTCGAGACTCGTTTAGATTTGCTCGAAACTACTGTGATGACAATTGGGATACGTTTCTCTCTCTGCTCGGCGAAGAAGACTGGAGAAATGTCTACCAAGAAGATCTTTGTGATGATAAATGTAAAACTTTCATTGAAAAACTGTCCAATATCTTTGAATATTCCTTTCCGCTCAAGAAGGTGATAAAAAGAGCAAATCAAAAAGAGAAAATATCTCTGTCTGCTTTTACAAAAAACAGAAAGATGGAGCTGCGTGAGCTAGGAGAACAGCTGAGAAGAAAACTGAGGCAAGAGAAGAGAGATGCGAAAAATACCAAGACTGAACTGATAAAATCCGGAAACCTACTAGAGCTTGAACGCGAGTATAAACAGCTGAAGACGTATGTTGGCTACCTTATTAATGATGAGATCAGGAAGAGGAATGACGAGTTCATTAACAAATCGGACAATAAATCCGCAGCAGCGTGGAAGATTGTCAACGAAAACTGCTCTCGCCCAGAAAAGACATCAAGTGTGAAAGATATCGTCATTGAAAAGGGCCCGCATGGAAATGATTTGAAGTCAATCGCTAATTACTTGAACCTGAAATTTGTTGAACCTACTCCTGACATAAATGAAGATATGATCATAGAGGGTCTGGAGTCTATTGAGCAGTGCGAAAGCAACTTCTCGCTAAATGAAATGTTATCTTCGCCAGACGAAATATTAATGATTTTAAGAAAATTCCCATCAAAGAAGTCTTCTGGGTTTGACGGAATATCTATGGAGGTCTTAAAAAAGATTTCCCACTATGTTGCGTGTCCGATAAGTAATATTATTAATGCTTCCTTTACTGAAGGTCATTTTCCAGATATATTGAAGCTGTCCATCATTAAACCTGTGTATAAGAACAAGGGTGAAAAGTCTGATGCGAGTAGTTACAGGCCGATCGCGCTTACATCCTCCGTTTCCAAGGTGGTTGAGAAATGCTTTCTTTTAAGACTTGATTACTTCCTTGAGGAGAACGGGACACTATCTTCATACCAGCATGGCTTTCGGAAGGGGAAAAGCACAACTACAGCACTGATCGACATTGTCTCTGGAATCTATTCATCAATGGAAAAGAGGGAAAAAATAAACTTGTTACTCTACGACTATTCCAATGCGTTCGGATGTCTCGTGCCCAGAATTTTGGCCCAAAAGTTAAGGAAATACGGATTGGGTGAATCGGCTGTGATGTGGGTGGAATCATTCCTAGTCTCTCGCAGACAAATAGTTCAGCTCAGTACTCTTGATGAGAAATCTCGAACGAATATGCTAGTCAACTCTGAATCCGTCATATGCTCTGTTGGTGTTCCTCAGGGAACAGTGCTTGGACCTCTTGGTTTTACAATGTATGAGAATGATCTTTCACTGGAATCCGTTGCTTGCAGCCTTGCTCTCTACGCTGATGACTTGTCAATAACCACCAGAGCAGCAACCTACGAAAGCGTAAACCAACTGACAAACGAAGTGAACGACAAAGTTTGCCAATTCGCTAAGGCCAATGGCTTAAGGTTGAATGCTGAAAAAACCAAGATTCTTCAAGTACACACAGCACAAACAAGGAAGATTTTGCAGCCAGAAGTGTACATCGGTGAAAAAAGGGTCGAAGTAGCATCCCAAAGCAAGGTACTCGGAGTAATTCTCTCCGACACAATGAACTGGAAGGAACAGTGCGACCAAGTATGTGCTAAACTCCGGAGTGCTACTTTCCTTTTTGTAAAAATGCAAGATAGAGTAACAGATAAAATTATGCGGCAAGTCTACTTTGCGCACGTTCAGAGTCACATCCTCTACTCTTTGATTGTCTGGGGAGCATCAACCCATCTGAGTGACGTACTCGTCTCACAAAAGAGGATATTTAGGACGATGGCAAAGAAGAGAAGAAAACGTAGACCAGGCCAAGAAATTGAATCCTGCCGTCCACTGTTTCGTCAATTAGAAATTCTGCCTGTTTTTTCCCTTTATGTCCTCGAGTGCGCAAAATACGTCCGAAAGCACCCAGAAAAAATCTTGCGAATGAGTGATGTCGCAGAAGTGAATACTCGCATAACACGCAGCATGAATGCTGACCTGCAGGAACTCGTAGTGCCCTCTACCTCGATGATCCTGTGCTCACAAAGCCCTGAAGTGATGATACCATGAGTATATAATAAATTACCAAAGCAAATTCGACAAATTGGGAATTACAACAATTTTGTAAATTCAACAAAGAAACTTTTGATTACCCACTGCTTTTATGACAGATTTGAATACTTTAATTGTAACTTTAGTGATTTTAGTTTATAGTAAACACTTGACATATTCTTAATGGCAACTGTAAATATTTCACCATAACAGAATAAAATTTTTTTGAATTTGAATTTGAATTGATAATAGATTCTTCGTAATAAAAGTTCCAGCTTACTCTCGACATACTGCGGTAGCACGACTCACTGTTGATAAGGACATCCTGCTTGCGGCCAACATAGCCTTCCTTTTGGCACTCGTAGAATTTGATTTTGTAAAGAATATATTTTCTTTCTTCTTCTTTAAACACTTGTTCCTATTGTGATTTATGTAAATAAACAGTAGACAGTAGAGTAAACAAAAGACCACTGGCATGCTGGCAATTAATTTCCCGGTCCGGCCGCATATTAGTGCGCGCCTTGCACTCAAAGCCGCAGAGCAATTAATCCGCAAGGCGAAATAGTTCCTTCTTCGGTGGTCTCTCATTCGTTAATTATGCTAGATAGAGGATTTTCACTTGGTGGATTTTATTTACTTGGACAAGTGCTACAAACTGGCGGCAAGTGTTACAACTCTCCGAGCGGTCGCATAGCGGGGTTTCCTTGTGAGCAAGACGAAGAACGATGCAGTCAAGATCAGCCGCTACCAAACTAAGTTGATTGCAATGCTCGCCCCCCGAGTGTAAGTTGTCCGTTTACTTGGCAATCGCTGTAAACTTAATTTGATGTGCTGAATGCCGCTGTCAACCAAATTAATGTAATGAACCGAATAAAATAATTTATTTCGCACAGTTCTCGGCAGTCTGTTGGCGCCCGGATGACTTCGGAGCCGCCTCGCGAGGTGCCTCTTCCTAAGGTTGTGCCCACGCCACAACCCACACCTGGCCAGCAGGTGCCAGTTTTGTCAACTCCTGGCGCCAGCATGGGACAGTTTGAACGAACGAGTGATTTCCTGCCTCGCGCACTGCTTGATTGCCCTCCAATGGACTATGAGTACGCTGGACAGATGAGTCCTGTGCCACCTGGTGGCCAGTGTGGGAGCCATCTGCCTTCGAGTGAAGAACGCGCCATCGCGCACTCTACAAAATCAGCCGAATTTGACATTGCTGGGCGCGCACACACCCAAGGAAGCAGATGCCTCGTGTCGCGTTCGTTCGTAGTCGAACCAGTAGCGGGATGCAGCGGGTGGAAGCCAGTCGAGAGGAAGAAGCCTCGTGCTTTGGAAGGCCCTGATATTGCAATCCCAAGATGTGGCGCCGCTCAGAAATCCATCCGAGCCGGCTTCGACGAGTCGTCTACAGACACAGCAGAGTCGGATGACTCCTCCTCGCAAGAAATGGCAGATGAGGCGGCTGCCAGCCGAGTTTCGAAGCTGCAGGGAAACCAGGCGGCCATAATTGGTAATAGTGTTTCCGAGGGAATTACTGCGTCTAGCTACGGTTCCTCGGCGTCCTGACCTGAAAGTACATTTAAAATTTCCACTTTTCAGCTCGGACTGATCAAAAAACACCTGAGAAGAAAGGGATCAATGACGCGGTGCCTGCGACGCCTGGCAATGAGTGTCAGTAATACCTCCACCTTCCTGAAATGGTGGCTTCCTATGGTTCTTGCAAATTCATTCCGTGATTAAAAGAATGAAACACCAGCTCTAACACGCGTTGTATTTGCATTTCAGTGCCCCATGACAAGTTGCACTTCATCAAGATCACTTTCTTGGAAAGGAAGAATAACATGCCCGACTTCTTCCTCATCGCAGACAGCCAGTCCCCAGGACTGCAGACGCTTCCTGAGCTGCATCGGCTGACCCAGGACAAAAGGTGTGATCCATAAGGCTGAAATCGTCTACAGTGAGTATTGCAACCAAGTAACTCTTCTTGTAGTGTGAATATGCAATTTTTCAGGCCAGCTGTACATCACAACAGAGACCCTTTATGCACTGATGAATGAACTGCTCTCTGCGGACCAACTGCTAGCACAGTCCGTGCCACCAGGCGCCACTTTCCTAACGTCTACCTTTGATGCCCTGGATATTGATCCTGCAGAGAGTTGTCTACATTTTTGGCGTGCATGCTGGCACGGAGTGGCGAGCGTTCGACATGTTCAGCGGCATCCTGAAGAAACATACGAGAAAAGTTTACGAAACCTTCACAAAAGCGGGTCGGCATTGTTAAAATAATGACTGGAGTTTTTTCTTACGGTACCAACTGTCTGATTGCAGCTGGTTCGAGAAAGTTTGCCGCCATGGGCGGTTCATGCCTTACTCTGTCCCCTCACAAGAAGGTGAAGACCACGCCCGTCAAGATCTTGGCGCTTGCCGCTGGCGTGAAAAATAACCAATATTGTTATTTCTGTGGAAAGAACTTCAGGGGGAACGTCATGAGGCATCTGCGGTTTGGCCACATGCAGGAGCCTGAAATCCAAGATCTGAACGCTGAGCAGCCATCCGCGGAACGAATGAGAGCTTTCTTCGGTAACGAGCAGCACAACGCCGCAGTATTGCAGTGCAGGCAGGGGACGATGGTACCGTCGCGGCGCAGCCAGACAGCCAGCGTTCGCACAACCAACAAGTGCCCTTACTGCATGACCATTCACACTAGCCGCAATTTCAAGAGGCACTTGCAGATTTGCCGCACTCGGCAAGGCGTAGAGGCCAGAGAACCAGCACCACCGGTTGACCTGCTCGAGTTGAACCGCATTGAGCAACTCTGGGCAAATTTGGACAAAAGCTGCACTGTGGCGGTGGACAAGATCAATACCAGCATGCGAGACAAAAGGATCGCCAGTTTCATCATCACAGACGATCAGCTTGTGATCCGCGTGGTAAAAAATTTTGGCCTGCAACAGGAAACTGGCAACAACGGAGCGCAAATCAGCCGGAGGAACATCCGCCTTCTCTACGCTTTGTACACCGCTCCCAAGGTTCATCAAGAAATCCCCGGATTAGTCACCTCGCTCAGAGATATCTGCTAGCGTTCAATTTGGCAGGGGTTTCCCAGTAACCGGCCGGCAAGCAAGACTGACCGAATCATCGAGGTCATCCACAGCATCTGCGGCGGTGAGGAAAACAGAGTTGATTTCAAGCGGCCCAATGACGTCAGGACGCTCAGCTCACTCAACAGACAAGTAGCGAGTGGGTTGCAGCAGAAGCGGTTCGAGGATGATGCCGAGCGTAAATTGTGGACCGAAGAGTGCCGGTTGCTGATCGAATACCTGGAAACGAAGAGGTACAGAATTTATACGACAACAAGGGCTGCAATGCAGAAGAAAAACAGCGAGAAGCTCCACAAGACGCATGTGTCACCCCACGACCTGCAACTGTACAATGCGCACCTTGAAGGAATGTGTAGCTACCACCACATTCACCTGCAGAAAGCGAAGAAACAGTCAGAGATTGAGTGTCACGACAAGGCGTTGGCAACACATTTGAACCTGGCTTTCTGTTCCTTCAATGCACGCAGGGCGAATGAGGGAAGCTTCGTTACTCTGCAGAACCATGAGCAGAGAAACAACTACTCGGGGAAGAACAGTGATGTGCTATCAAAAGCGCAGCAAGAACTGACCGATCTGCCAGTCGCCCTCGTGCGCTTTGCGCAGTTCGTTTGAAAAACGACGTGGGAGGGAGGCAATGTGAGTGAGTTAGCGCCGAACCCAGCTGTCGACTGGGTGGTGAGGGATGGAGTGTAGAGCTGCGAGCTAGAGACGGACGACTTAAGTACTTCGCTACAGTAACGATCCGCTAATGTCTTAACTCCCCTTCTCACTCTCCGGTTACAGCTGGTCGGCGATTCGGCGTTGTCAACAATAACAATCCAGTTTTGGCCGGGGTCTTCGGGTTTAGGGCCCTTTCAGCACCCTCAAGTCTCGTGGTAAGTTGTCGCCAGGAATTGGGGCAATCACACAAAAAGATTACCTCTGCTAAAGGCCGTCGGGCCACTTTTAATGAGCTAAACTAACAGTACAAATTTGTTTCAGCGCGGATCTTCTCACGTCGCTGGGTCCCCTCGTTGTCTTCAGGTGGTCGGCGCGTTTCGTCCGGGCTAGGTCAGCGGCAGTTCGCGTCCTGCAACAAACCCAGGTCCCGGATTAGCAAAGGTAAGACAATTCCTATTTATTTGTCTGTCGACAGTCCATCCAAAATCGGCCCGATCTAGAAATTGGGCTGGTTTAGGATGGGGGTCTAACCTGTGTGTCTCGTGCTGATCTATTTTCTCCCTTCTCTCTAGGTCGAAGGCCACTTCCGGTACCAGGCGGGCAGCACTCCCTGCGGAAAAAGAAAACACGATGATCAGTCGGCCCAATCTTCGTTAGAGGATGTCACGTACCAGCGAGGTAAGAAATGGGCGTTTTTCCCTCCTCCTCTCAAGCTGATCACTTTCCAGGTAGCTGCGGACCCCAAGCGGCAACCGTTTAGGGACCTGACGGTTTGGGGGGCTCGCTTCTCAAGAAGGTCAACTAGGGAATCTCCTGCGACAAGTCAGCTCAGTAATCCAGCCTCTGCGTCTCCTTTCTAGGTGCTGGTGATGATCTCCAGGTAGAGTCGGCTTGATCCCACTCCAGTGGTGACAGCTTGCAGTCTGCCTCGATTGTGGCTCGGCGAGCTCCTTTATACCCTCACCTCCCTCAGGTCGCCCAAGATGGCGGGCTGGAGGGCGGGCCTAAATGGCGCGACCTTCCCCAAGGTGGTGAGTAGAGATACTACCTGAGGATTAGGTGGTGAGGGGAAGTGAGGGGGTGTTTGAATATATCTTGTCAGCTGTCGCTCAAGTCAGCAGCCTTATGGCTTTTAGCAGTATTGATTTATTAATCTTTTATTGTCTTTTTATCGGTGCTTTTTGTGAATTAATTTACTTTACAATAATGCTCCTGAGTGGTAAATAGTTTTAAGGTTAATAGATATAAAGTAATACAATATAGAAAACAAAAGATTATATGAATAAAATAGACATTAACATTAATTAAACGGAAAAGCACCAGTCAAAATAATATTACAAAATGGTTCCAACTCAGGCAATTTCTCAAATTTTTTAAAAATGTTTTAGTTGACGATCTGGTTGTTCTGGGAGGTCTGGCAGCTTCTTGAAAGTGGCGGAGCCTCGTTTTACGGAGACAACGTTCCCTACTCTACAACCTGGCGCCCAGCAGAGCGGTACGACGTGCTCACCTCCACCGGTAATGGGTCTATCAAAGTTCTTTCCCTCTTAAAACCAGAATGGCGCGACTACTGCTCAACCCTGTCTGACAAAGGAGTGCGTGCGGCGGCGGGCATTCCGGAGAGTTGTATTTACCTGTTCGGCACCAAGAACGGAAAACCGATGGACGTGAGAGGGCCGCAGAAAGCAGCTGCTGAAGCGTGCCTTGCAGAACGACCTGATGACCTCAGAGCGCGTGCAATCAGGACGACCTTCGCGACAACTTTGGGCCAGATGGAGCTTAGCGGACCTTCAAAGAAACTCCTGTGCCTGTTGATGGGACACTCAATCACGGTCCATGACCAGTACTACGATCTTCCGACGGGCCTTGGTTTCAATCTGATGGTCGGGAGAGCACTAGAAATTTTCAAGGACGGTAACATTCAAAAGCACAAGGGAACCACCTTGGAACAGGCAGCAGAGATCAGAAACACCACTGCCCATCCGGACAATGCTGACCCGGAAGATGAGTAAGTATAATTCCCCTAAACAAAACTTAGACAGCCGCCTATAATGTACCGGCTGAATATAAGCTTCCACGTTTTCCCCTATTCAACGTATTAACATTACCGAGCGCCTTGCAGCACAAGCTACTTTCTCGTGCCAGCCGCTCGCACGTTGCATAGCCGACACGTGGACATGCTGCCGTTTCGATTCAGCTGCCGGTTGGCTCGCGCCGCTATGAACCGGTATCTCAGTCGGCACAGTGCGATCAGTCGCTTGTGATTGCGTTATTTGTGCGGCGAGGGTCTGCTCACGCATGTGCACTGCGTACATTCGCGTGGAGCAGCCTGTTAACCGTGCGCGGCATTTAACGTACACGCTATTTGCGCATTTCGTCGACACGGTTTTGCGGAGACGACAACCGGCATGTACGCGTCATCTATCGCGAGGACGAACTGCTAAATCTGGGATGCGTCGACTGCTCGGCATTCGATGCTGGTAAAGGACTCGACCAACACCGACATGACGGCATCTGGCGAAGCATCATCGTTTTTGGGCGTTGCCGCCTCCATCCTCGTTTCCGCGGACAAGTCGTTGCTGGCGTCGTCCCAGGCGTCGTCGCAGGCCACCTCGGTTGCATCATCGATGAGAACGTGCCGCCGGCATTGAGCAAGGCGACGCTCTTGTGCCCGTGGCGGAGACAGGCGCCGTGTGATGAGAGCACCTCTGCTCCAGGGGCCTCGTACGATCGTTGCGCCGTCTGCATCTCCAGGTGCCGTGCCCTCCGGGAGACAACGGTATATGTTTAATTCGGTTTTCTACCCATCCAGCATTGCTGTAGATTCCTCACGTGGGCAGAAAGACATCACGATCAGATGAACTTCTTGCGCCAGCTTCACGTCAAGTTCGCGATGTACCTTCACAGCGCGTCCTCCTGCCCTGTCGAGATTGATCTCATCGTGCAGGCTATGGCGTACGTGTCGTCGCGCTCTTTGGAATCACTGACGACCACCGGGCTGGACACTTTCAACGCCTGCAGGGTGTTCGACGCAATCACCCGCTTGTCCATCGGCGCCATCGGTTTCGAAGTGGTTTCGAGATTGGCGGTACGTTCGTTTTACTGTTTCTTAACCCGTATTTTTTTATTGCTTTAGGTGGTGATGTTTCAGCTGATTGGCCAGAAGGGCAGAAACGAACCCAATTACAAGTTTCTTACGTGGGATTTAAACGACCTTAATTGTGCTTTAGGTGAGTAATTGATGCGTTTTTCAGGTTCTGGCACTGAAGTAACAGTCGTGCCTTTTTCTCTGTTACAGATGAGTGATGACGGGCCTCTGGTGGTCCTTCAAGATATCAACTGATTATATTGCCAATAAAGAGTGATGAGCTAAAGGGTAGATTTATGCACGTCTGAACGTGTTAAAACTCGACCGCGGCGCCGGCGACTCTCGCGAAAAACCGGCGACTCTCGAGACAAACGATCGGCCGTGCTGCCATTTGTGTTAGTGTATTTGGTGCACTTTCGGATAGTATAATTTGCCTTGCTGGTCAAAATTTGTTGCATGTCCTTGGTTTTGGTCGCGGTTTACGCGAAACTGCTGGGCGTACCGCTGGTTTGGCTGCCTGTCGCGTTCTAGTGGACCGGATTTGGTAAGTGCCTGCACTCCAAGAAATTTCAGGGAGAAAATTCTATTATTTTCGTAACATCGCAGTATGACGTGAACATAATTTTTGATATAGCGAAAACATGAAATTAAATTTCTACGTGAATCACTAACATAAAATCGCATTTCTTGTAAACGTGAAATTCATTCTCTTTTGCACAATATTTTAACTTTGTTGCTTCATGATTTCAAAATTTATGTCACAATTATTTTAATTTATATTTTTGGTTTTGTTCATGAGTTTTTTTGTCAACCAAGAGGGTATTTGAGGTGATAAATTATCACAACAGCTAATGTGCTGTTAAAATGTTGATAGGATGCCAGTATTTCGCTAACGTCACTTCTTACCTCCTTTTCGTCACTTATAGCAACTGTTGACATATTTTTTTTACTTCTGGCATCGTTTGTTTAGAAGCTACAAGAAGCACAACAGATGCTACAAGTGACGAAAAAGATGCTATAAGTGACAGACTCTTGTAGCATCGGTCAAAAAATAAACACGTCGTGTTAAGCGCGCATTTTCGAACTTTGTTAGGTTGGCACGTCAGCGATGAGGGCGGAGCCAATGTTTGGTTTCGCCGACCATTCACCGGCCGCCTAACCGGTAAAATCGTGATTTTCATTCCGCTTTGTGAAGTGAGCGTCCCTTACCCAGCGGCCATATTGGTTTTGTCGCATGTGCTCTCCGCGTAGCTTGTTTGTGCTCACAACATTATACGCATTTCGTGGATAAATTCCGATAAAAAGGTGCCAATCGAATACGGAATGGACGAAATTCCACCCACTTTCAACTGGGACCCTGTGGTGGGTTACCTCCCTTCAGGTCGAGAAAAATGAACGCAACAGAAGGAGGTGCGCCAATGAGCACCTTGAGGGCTTTGATAAGGTAAGTGTTGCCTTTATTTTATTACCTCTTGCAAAATCTCGGTCGGCAAGAGTGCTTAGCAGTGCTAGCGTGTGTCTGCAGGTCACTAGGTCAGGTTAATTAGTGTTTTATTTAATTTTTGGATCAAAAATGTTGCTTCTCAGCCAGGCATGTTGGTTTAAATCCGGTGACAACATTCAAATTGAAGTTCAGATCGGAGTGTTTTGTCACAACACCTAGTGTGCTGTAAAAATGTTTATAGGATGCAAGTTAATTTGAGAAAAATTAACAAAATTTATTTATTCAAAAAATCTGCGTCAAAATTAAAGTTAATCTTAACTTTAATTATGACTCTAAACCAAAGGTCACTTAAGTTCTTCCATGCCCTTCCAGGAAAATAGATATAGTGAGGAATATCGCAAAAAAATGACACAAAGGAATTTAACGGAATTATAGTCGCTGATTGTTATTATTTGACTGGAAAACAACAATCTGTATGCAAATAAGAACAATAGAAATTTGGCGTGTTGTTTGGGGGTTTGTCTGTTGTTTTATGATCAAGCGAATTCACATTAAAAAAATGGAAGTTGTTAGTAGGGGAATTACAAATATAAAGAAATGCAATACAGAAAGATATATAGACGCAACATTAATAGGAGTACTTATCACACTTCCTCTTCTCGGGTGTTGGCGCGATGGCTGCTCCGTCTACGTAGCTGCCGCTCCTTCAGAAAGAAATCCACAAAGTTGTCGATGCTGCCGCTCTCTCCAGGCTGGTCTTGTCCACCGGTTGACCATGGGTTTGGCAAAGGTCACGGCGCGCGCGGGTGACGTGCGCGTGGCCGCCGATATGACGCCTCGGTTGGGCTCCACGTGGACCAGGGACTCCTGACAGGGACTGGCCACGAGGGAGACCTACAGGGTGGTGGACGAGGGAACATCAGAATAGCTCTTTGAAATAATTGTGGTGCCCGAAGCAACCACTGGCGGAAGCCCAAAAGGAGAATCCCAAAAGTTGGAAAAGCAAATGTTTACTTACAATTCCTGACTTTGGAGTGAATTTAACGTCGAATCCGAAATCGTAAGATCTCGTTGTCTGCAATGAGAGACGCACCCTGCTCAGGTCACGTGCGCTCTCGTCGGTGATTTTGGGCCATCTGATTTGTTGTTCCCTGACCTACCGTGGGCTAGCTCAGGCTAACCCCCCTGCGGCACCTATCGAAGGTGGAGAAATTGGGAGGGCGAAGCAGCTGGTCGCTGGGCTGTCGCACTCGTGCTGCACACAAGTTCACTTTCGCACAGTTTTGCACATAATCACTTCACTCGCACAAATACAAAATACAAGCAATAATCAAAGAAGAGAGGGTAAGAAAGGAAAGATGTTTTTACAAAAATAAAAATTAATCAATCATTGTACACAATTTACGTGTTTGCTAATTTCGCTATTGCCTTTATTACAAGTGTTTGTAACAATTTGTTGGTGATGATTGCTTGTTTATTCTCACCAAAAGATATGTACATACATGTTAAAAAAAAGGAATTGTCAAAAAATAAAGATATAAATCACAGTGAGAAAAGGCACCATTCCTGGCAAACATCTCGCTAAAACTCTACCCAGGAGGGCAGAGCCGGAATGGGCCTTGAAAGGAGGGGAATTAAGCTGCACTAGAATCACGCACTCACATACGCCTTACACTTGGAAGGAAACTGTGCCGCTGAACAGTCTTTCAATGCAGGTGGTGCAGCATTCCAAAAAGCGATGACTCGAAAATCAAACACACACTGGCCGAGTTCGGTGCGCGCTGGTGGCTGTTGCAGCCGTGGATGCAGCGGGTCGTCGCCACGGTGCACGCGGCCCTCGGTGATGCGCGCCATTGCGTCGTAATCAGTGAGGCCACAAAGATTCTTCTTGAAAAATAGCAGGTCGTTGTAGCCAAGTTGGGCCGGCACGGACAGCATGTTCTGCTTCTCAGGTGGCGGGACGTGGCGACCGTGGATGAAATGGAGGGCTCTGTTCTGGGTTCTAACCATCTTCCCGATGTTTGCATTGGTCCAGGGGTGCAACGCCGGAGTCCCGTAAAACAACTTAGGCTTCACGAGAGTCAGGTACGCCATCCTTTTCACTCTCTGCGTGCAGCCACGCAAATTGCGGGCCACGAATCCAAGAGTACGCGCTGCTTTCTTTCGCTGGACGTCGACATGGTGGTTCCAGCGCAGATCTCTCGCGATATGGACGCCAAGGAGGCGCTGCGTGCAGACGTAGTCGAGCGCCACGCCGCCAATCGTATACTGGGGCGTGCACGGCTGGCGCGCGCGCGAGATATCCATCGCGACGCATTTCTTGGCGTTCAGCTGCATGCCGTTGTTGGTGCACCAGATGTCGACGAGGGCGAGGTCGTCCTGCAGTTCGTCGACGTCGTCTTGGCAGCTCACTACCCTGAACACGGTGCAGTCGTCGGCGTATTGCTTCAGGTTAGTGTTCAGGGCTGCAGGCAGGTCGGACACGTAGATGTTGAAGAGCAGCGGCCCCAGCACGCTGCCCTGGATGACGCCGCTCGTGACCTCACATGGTTCGCTTCGTGCGCCGCCGAAACGCACGAACTGGCTGCGGCCAACGAGGAAGTTTTTCAGCCACCCGAGGACCTCGCCGTCAACACCATGGTGATGAAGCTTTGACAGTAGCCGCTGATGTGGAACCCTGTCAGAAGCTTTCGCTCAGTCAAGGAAAACTGCGTGCACGTGTTGCCCGCTGTTGCTGTCGAGGGCCGCAGTCCAGTTGTCCAGGGTTTTCAGCAACATTGTCGTGCACGAGCGCCGCTCGCGGAAGCCGTGCTGGCAGTCTGGCAGGGAATTTATCCTCTCAAAGAAGGCTGCAAGCTGCTTGCGGACGTGCTTCTCCAAGAGTTTTCCAACGAGCGAGGTGACGCTGATGGGGCGGTAATTATTGAAATCATTTTTGTTACCTTCTTTTGGGATCGGCGTCACCGCTGCACACTTCCAGTCGGCCGGCAAGTCGCGTGTCCGCAGCGGAAGGTTGTAAATGTGGGCGAGGCTGGGGCAGATCGTCTCAGCGCAGTTTTTGAGCAGCACTGCAGGGATGCCGTCCGGTCCTGCGGCACTTTTGGCGTCCAGGACGTGCAGCAAGGCGCTGACCTCGCTCGCCGTGATATGCAGCTTGCTCAGCTTCTCATTTTGGACGGGCGCGTGGCGCACGAACGGAAAATCAGTGCCTGCTGGCGAGAAGATCTGCTTGAAAGTGGCGAGAAATTGGCTAGCGACGGCTGCAGGCTCACTGAAAATACGGCCGTCAGCTGAAAAAGTAGTCGTGTTAATCGAATGAATGAATGAATTTCATGAACACAGCTGCCCCTTGTGGTCCACGGCCGAGAATCCAAAACCAGCGGTCTTTAGCCAGTCTGACAGCGCCTTGGGTCGCCTTTCTCGCCGTCTCAAAAATGCTTCTCGTCTCATTGGTTTTCTCTCTCATCCACTGCGTGAACAGATCATCTTTAATTTTAATTAGCTTTTCAAGATTTTTGTTGAGCCAGGGGAGCAGCTTCCTCTTTGATCGCGTCCTTCTGGTTGGCACGCACTCCGCGACGCATTCTAACAGCACTGTCTTCCAGGCTGACCAGGCTTCCGCGAGGTCATCTTCTTCCGTCACTTCTTGCAACTTCACCGCGAGTTGGTCGTTGAGAGCCGGCCAGTGGGCACGCCGCCAGTCCGGAAGCGTCATAGACACAGGTGGCGGGCGGCGGGAGTCCACCTTGAGGCCGATCAGCAACGCGTCGTGGTCGCTAACGCCGGCGATAACCTCGCTCGTGGAGACTAGATTCGGTGTGTCGCATAGGAACAAGTCGATGGTCTTCTCGCTCGTGGCCGTGGTTCTCATTGCGTTTTTTATCAGATGCGCAAAGGATAAATTATCATAGGCATCGACGATTTGTTCAGCAGGTGCAGCTCTCGGCAGCGGCATCTCGTTGTTCCAGTCCACTTCCAAATTGAAATCGACCATGACAAAGCAAGCGTCGTAGTTGTGCTGCTGCTCGGCGGCCAGCGCAAGCGGGCGAAGCAACTCATCGTTTTGCTCCGGCGTACAGTTTGGTGCTCTGTACACCGAGGCGATGAGGAACCGCAAATTCGAGACCGTATCCTTGGCCCAAACGGCCTCAGCAGTGGTCTCGAGCTGTGTCTGTCGGCGCGGCAGAAGGTGCGGAAGAATGGCCAGCAGGACGCCACCTGCTGGTCTGCGGCCGCCAGTTCTGTCCTTCCGCAGCACAACGTAGTCAGTGGGGATCACCTCGTGGTCGGAAATATCAGGCGTCAACCAGGTCTCATTAATAGCGAGAATGTCAGCAGGATGGCACTCTAAGAGAGCAGCAATTTCAGCAGCCCTTTTTCTGTTTTTTAAAGAACGGGCGTTAAAGCACAAAATCGCTGCTGCTTTTTTATTATTTTGCTGGTGCTGTGAACTACGTGCTCGGGTTGGATGCAGCGTGTCAGCAGCGCCGTGTCTTAACGAGTAGAGCGAGCCTATCCTCATAGCCTAACCTCTAAAGGGTCTAATGCGTCGATGTAGCAAAGAAGGGTTGTGGCTTTGAGCACCATACCTGGGGTGGTTTATTGAAGCGGGAGGTCGTCGCAAGAGATACAAAACGGCTACCTCTAGGGCTGAGCTAGGGGGAGAGCGAGCCAGGTCGTCTGCGTCTGGATCCAGGCTGGAGAGTGTGTGGTTTCTCCCGTGCAGGGTAGTTTTAGGATTTTAGCTCCTCCCCCTATGCTCTCCCCTTTAGGCGCCCAATAGTAAAACATCGGTTATATCGGTAACAATAATATTGGTCGTAATATCGTCAGGAAACCCCTGACACAGCGGTTCGGGAACGCTCCAGAAGGAATCGTTTAGCATTGGCACGGAGCATGACCAGCAGCTGAAATTATTTTTCTTCTTGTATTCATTAACCTCTTTCTCCCTAATTTTTGTGAATTTGCGAAGGCATGTTCTGTGAAATTCTAGCGGGCAGTCGGAACATTTGATAAAAACAGCATTCTTGCGGCCGGCCATGTCACAAAAAAACATTTCGAGGGTGGCATCTCTGGCATTTACAGTGGTCCAGGTGGTCGATCGAATTCCAGAGATCAGAGTCACGAGGGTTTTAAATGGAATCCTCGTCACTTCTATTCAAACGTCTCTCTAGGAATTTCTCCAGCGATTGGGCAGTCAATGGGAAAACTTGATTTAGCTATTTTCCAATCAACTGGGCAGTATTCAGGGTCACCTCCGCGCGACAAGGTCGGCGGGGGTGATAAAAAAGCTTCGCCAGGGGGCTCGCCGGCCCGGTGAACCTGAAAAAACGCCCGGAGGCAGGAATACAGCAGAGACAGATTCTTTGCGTGCACACTCGATGCTAGCTTACCTCCTTCTCCACATGCATAATGTGTGTGGGCGAAAAGGGTGAGTCCCCCATATCATTATGTTCAGATCGGAGTGTTTGTTTACTCATAAGTTATTTTTACTAATTTGCGATTCTTTCAGTCCTTTGCCTGAGCATGAAGAAAGCTTTCTTGACACGAACAGCTGCTGCCGAGAAAGGCAGTGGCAATCCCACATTCTTGACACGACTGATAGAGCAACGCATGAAGGGCAGCTCTTGTTTGTGAGTCGCCGAAGTGTAGCCTTGCATGACATCCTACCAACCCCGGACAGCATCATGCAAGTGGAATCTGAGATTAGCACCACGTACGAGTAAGTATTTTAAAATGTAATAAGTGTATGAAGCTCATAACATTGTCCCACAGCATGGAAAACCACATGACACTGATTGGAATGGAAAACTGGCTGCTGGACATGGATCGTAAGATGACAATGCCAAGGTGAGTAAAAACGTTATTGGTTTATATGCTCGCAATGTTGAAATGTCTAGGTTTACCCTGGCCCTGCTATCACATAGCTGCCTCTAGAATGAAGCGCCAAATTTTGCCCAAATTAATTATTTTGAATTGGCTTTTGCAGTTCAGTGACGGAGATGAGGCGAGAATTGTCAGTTTCAAGTCACCTTGTTTTGCGGATTGATGGCCCCCACTTGCCCCCAAATATTTTTTCGCATTTGTTTTCCCCGCCAAAAGGATCATTTTTATTGTTCTCTTGTGCACACTTGTTATTCTGATTTGGTTTTCAAGGCGTTGAAAGGGAGTTTGCCGCCGACCATGCCCTGTCATGCCAGCCGCCAGTGTTAGGCAGCTGTGTCCGGAGTTTGGGCGCCGTCCGGCCTGCGTTGATGCTTTCTGAAGAGTGAAAACAGTGCGCGCAGCAAGCGCGCATTGTGCTGTGTGTGCTGGAGCACCATATAACACTCAGCTGGTGTTTGGCACAGCAAAAGCAGTCGTTGGCACCTCCCCGGTTGGCAGCACCGGCTCCAGGAGGAGGGCAAGGCGGTGAGGCGAGAATTGTCAGCCTCAAATCATCTTTTATTACGGATTGATGGCCCCCATTTGCCCCCAAATATTTTTCGCATTTGTTTTCCCCGCATAAAGAATTATTTTATTGTTCTCTTGAGCACACTTGTGATTCTGATTGTTCTTTCAAGGTGTTGCAAGGGAGTTTGTCACCGACCTTGCCGTGTCTGCGCAAAACACTATTCCTCCGGATTGACGTGCCCAATCACCCCCAAAAATTATTCTCAGCTTTCCCTAGCAAAAGAATTATTTTTATCATTGACTTATTCACTTTGCTAATGCTCAAATTTTTTTCAGTGAGTTGTTTTGAATATACTGTTCAATTAATTTGATGATTTCTTTTTAGAATTCTAGCCTGCATTTACCTGGACTTGGCCAAGAAAGTGACACTTCTTGAAGGTGCATCTGGGAAGGCCCTTATTTCCTATACCAACCCTGGACATGGCGGGGACAGAGCCACGTGGTTGGCTAGCCTGGACTACCTGCTCTCCCCAGAACGCAACTTGTGCCTGGAATCAACTATGGGGGAGTGGTGCATGGTCCGACTGGTCAAAGGGCGTCGGAAATTAGGTAATAGAAGAGATACGTTCCTCCTTGACCTTTAAAATATATTTCTTTTATCTGTACAGGCAAGCTGCTCGTTTCAAGACTCGACAATGGGACAGTGACCCTAATGGAGGGAGACGGGTGTGAACTGAAGCACCGAGATATGCTGCTGACTATGCGAAGGCAACCGGTAGAGCTGGAATTCCTAGCGACGTTGGTGGCGTTCAAGCTGAAGGTGACTGGTAGCATTGATGCCCTCTCAGCCCTGAAAGACCATTTCATCGGCGGTGGCCTGCAAAGTGCAGCCCGTGGATTACCAATTGTGAGTGGATACCAAAATAATATTTGTTTTATTAATTAATTTGTCAAATTCATTCAAGGTTTCTGACGACCACCAAAGGGGATGGTTTTTACAAAGGAATGCTCAATGGTGACCAGAGAAGGGCCGTCTATAAAATGCTCGAGCATAGGCAGCCACACACCATTTACTTGTTGGTGGGACCTCCTGGTACAGGAAAAACGGCCACCCTGGATGAGGTTGTCGTCCAGGTTGCCAGGCATTACCAAGAAAGAAGTGGACTTGATGCATTGTGGGTTGTAGGTTATATTGACTGCTGAATAATCATTTATGCTTTCTAGGGTCTTTTTTTTTGTTCCAACGAACGTGGCAGTCCGGTCAATGACTGAGAGGCTTGTGCGTGCTGGGCTGGATGATCACATGATCGTGCGTCTTCTCTCCGAGCAAGACTACCTAAGGAGGAACGATGCCCTCAGTGGAATGTCGCAACGTGCCACAAGGATGGTGTATCACAGCACGACCAGTGTAGTTGTCGGAACACCCATCTCAGTGGCCAGAATTTCCATGTCGCTCGGGGAGAGGAATCGCCCACCGCTCATGCTGCTGGTAAGGAAGAGTCACTTCTCAATCAGACGGTCTTTTTAAAAATATTTTTGACAGCTGGACGAAGCCGGATATATGCCGGCTAGTGATGCTTTTGCAGCAATGGCATGCAACGGTGAGGTGGTGCAGACTGTTGCAGCAGGAGACCGTATGCAGCTCAGACCCCGCTCGTCCAGCAAAATCGCTGAGCTGCTAGATGGGCAATACAGTTTCTTCGACGTGTTAGCAGATAGTGACTAATTGCAGGATGACGGGTGAATTGCAATGCGAAAATTAACAACTTAAAATTAATGATAAGTTTGTTTCAGAATCGTGCCAAAGGTGGGATTGGGTGTTTCGCTGACCGTGAACTATCGGGCGCACCCAAGGTTGGTGAGAGGAGTTTCTGCCTTATTTTATCACGGATTGATGGTAAGCAGAGTTGGACGAAGATATTTGGTTGCATTTACATTATTTTGTTTTCAAACTCCTGCTCGGGACTTGATCGTTGAAGGCGAGACATTGCGTCTGCGGCACGAACTGAGAGAAGTAGGACTGGACGTTGATGCCAACCCTCTCTACTGGGTGGACCACACCAGCCGGATGGAGCGCGACTTCCTGATGTCGTCGCTGAACAACGTAGGGGAGGCTGAAATGAGGGTCCGACTCGTCCAGTTCCTCAGCTCAGTCATCCCGCACAGACTCATCACAGTCCTATCACCGTACAGGAAGCAGGTATTGACAACGAGAATGAAGCCTGGTTTTAAATATATTCAACATGAAAAAAACCTCGAGTGATCGCATTTTTCAAATAGGAAGCAGGTAGTTTGTGCAATAGACTTGCAAAAGTTTGGGTCTCTAAAAAACTGTTGTTTTTCCAGGTGCTGCTCAGGGAGATGCTGCCTCCAACCATCCCTACGTACACAGTGGACGAGATTATTGGACAAGAACGTCCGGTAGTCATCGTCTCACTGGTACGTAGCGACCTAAGTGATACCGGAGTGCAGTCACATGGCCTTGGATTCTTGAGGGAACCGAACCGTGTGAATGTGATGGTGTCCCGGGTGAAGGAGCTGGCCATTCTCGTTGGGTCAAAAGCCCATTTCGCCAAGAGCAGAGTCGGCTTTTGGGAGAGACTGCTGAGACTGCTCCACTGCTGGCTACATCTCCGACAGCAATCTCATCTGAGCGCCAGGAACAGGATGGTTCTACACCAACGACGTCGACAGCACAGCCTGAAGCGGTTTGCGGCGTCAATAAAAAAGCGGGCAGACCTTCCAAAAAGGGCAAGATCTATAATTTTCAGATGAAAAAAAGTATGTAGTATAAAATACGGATAATTCTTAACTATTATCAAGACACGCGAAGTTTTCGTTCGTACCAAATCATTCCTTGGCACCCACATATTATGTAATAATAATGACCAACCAGCTCTCGCAATGTATATCTATAAATATATAAATATATATATATATATATATATATATATATATATATATATATATATATATATATATATACATATATATATATATATATATATGCATGCACCGATTCCATTAAAATCACACGTATATATCAATCAAAAATAGAAATTTAACAGCAATTTATCCCATGCCTACGAAATATTGCATTCGTCGCATGCCTCATATTACACATTTAATACACATCGAACGACCATCTCCTACCAGAAACAAAGAGGTGCCCACGGACCATTCATATGGTGCGGATACTCAGCAACAAGATCAAGGCAAAACAAAACCTCCAAATCGTCGTTCAAGTACCGATAGCGTCATCGTTATTTCTGATGAAGAAGACAACTAAATGCCACAACAACGCCGCAGAGGAAGGCCCAGAAACCAACCAATCAAACCACCAACCAGGTTAGTGGCGCAGTAAAATCCTAAATAAATACTTTAAGATATATAACGTACGTATCAATCACGATACGGTACTTCTCACTACGAAAAACATAATTAAAATCAATGATTCCTGCATATTACACCATTATGAAGTTGCTTCATTTTATAACAATATTTACCACTCTTCCTTATCATATTCTTTGAATGTAATACAATACATTTACTCTCGTATTATGGTTTCACTGTGCATATGAATTAATCATAACCATACCGTTCGCATATGAACACTATTAGACAAACGTAACCTAAGACTAACGCTAATTTTGATCGCCTTTTTGTGATCCACTTTATTATACTCTACAGCCCAGATGCCCACGACGGTTTTAGAACTCGCCGTACGCGCAACCGAGCTTCTTCACGCGATCGCCAAGCGCAACCGATAGCGTCCAGTCATACGCCAATGATTGTGCCACTTCTCGCCGCGGATAATGATTGTTCGACTGCGTCAGACGCCGGCGACGATGGATCCGCGCCCGAAGGTGACATGTTCGCTGCTGAGATTAGCGAACAAGACGTCGTTCTTGTTGAAAGTCCTGCTATCAGGTAATTAATCTATCCTATTAAAACAAAACCGAACAAAACTCAAAACTTTACGCGCTCTTTAATTTTTAAATAACTCATTAGCAATTTCATGTATCGTAATTTTAATATGGTCATTTATTTTTATTCGTTATAATCCACATGAAAGCAACAAATTTATAGCTTTAAATTTCCACACTCCGTTCGCTACCTTTCTACGTTAACACGACATGATTAAATATCTTGCCTCCAATTCGAACGCAATTGGAAGAACATATCCATCGTAATTTATCAATTAGCATTTAATACATTTAACAACTTAAAATTATTATTCTTTTTGTTTTCCATCCTGTGTACTTAATTTCATTATTTAAGTCCGATACCACCTGACACTGCTTCAATACCTGACGTACCACCAAATACGGCCGCTGTTGAACTCCCAACAGAGGAGTTAAATTCACCAATCGACACTACTCATCTGTCAGAGGACAACATTTCAGCACCTAAACGTCCCTTACGAATTGGTTCGAAGCAAAAACATATGAACAAAACCAAGCACTTGCACAAGAAACCTGACAGGGATGTAATTAAATTCAATATGAACGGCACTGGAACATACGGGTCAATGTATGATTGTGAACGGCCTATATAACATTTTCAGCGAGTCACCGCTAACTCCACAACCAATCGATCAACCTGTACCATCTACATCCTCGCTCCAGCCCACAGCTACAGAACAGCCAGAATCTTAGTCCCCTCAGGCAGAGGAAACCGCCCCTGTAATTAAACGACCAACACGCATCGGGCCAAAGCAAAAACGCATCAACAAAACAAAACAATTGCACAAGAAATCTGAGAGGTTTGATATTTTAATTAATTCGATCAGCGAAATAAAAATATAAAATATTTCTCGATGCCTCAAACCAAACTTGAATTCTGTTTCAGCAATCCAACGCAACCCCCAGTATCAATTGCTCAACCTGACGCTTCGGCATCTCCACCTCAGCGCGATGCTCCAATACAAGAAGTTTGCGATGATGGTGGTGACGTGCAGCTCGTTTCTGCAACTACCACTGACCACACAATGGGGAAATATTTTGCAGTGGACAGGTAGCTTTCTGCAAGGGCGAAACCAGTACGTCGTCTACAATAGAGCGAAATCTGAGCTGCGAGAGGTGTGCTCGGGGGTTGTGCAGGGCTCTGTGCTGGGCCCCCTGCTCTTCAACTTATACGTGGCCGACTTGCCTGCTGCAGTGAAAGCTCAAAGCGCTCAGTACGCGGACGACGTAACCTTGTGGAAACAAATTCGCTCTGCCGAGGACGCAGGAGAGCTGCAGGACGACTTTGACGCGGTGTTTGCGTGGTGCGCGAGCAACGGTATGGAGCTCAACGTGGCCAAGTGTCACGTGATGGACGTGACAGGGGCTAAAAACGCGTTGCACATCCCTTACACCGTCGGCGGCACAGTGCTTGAATACAACGACACCGAGCGCATCCTCGGTGTGCATGTGAGCAGTGACTTGCGGTGGAATAAGCACACAGACATCGCGCGCGGCAAAGCGGCCAAAGTGCTCTCGTTCGCGGCGCGCAACCTCTACGGCTGCACCCCACGCGTCAAGCGGCTGGCCTATCTGACGATGGTCAAGCCGCTCATGTTCTACGGCACCCCCGCGTGGCACCCGTCCACCCGGTGCAACGTCCAGAAATCTGAGAGAGTGCAAAATCGAGCACTTCGGTTCGTGCATGGGCGGCATGTTTCCGAAAAAGCGAGAAAAGAGCTGCTGACGGACCAACAGCAGCTGAGCCACAATGACATGACTTTCTTTAGGAAATGTCTCGACGATGAAACTGACATGGACGCTATGGAACGCATAATCGTGGGAAGAACAATGAGAAACACGGATGGCGAGCACCGACTGATTCCTCCACGCGCACGCACTGATCTCGGAATGCACTCGTTCTCATTTCGCATCGTGCAACAATGGAATTCCCTCCCATCCACCATTAAATTGTGTCCGGTTTCCCAGTTTCCAAAATATTGTAAAATTCATGTGATATTAATTGTTGTGTAAATGTGTGGTATAGGCTGTAGTAAGGCGAGTGATTGAGGTAAAAGTAACTTTTGCTTTTATTTTAGTCATGAGTTTCAGCGAGTTGATCGCTAATACTACAAATGCCTAAATTTCTCCAATAATGTGATTTTTTGTGAAATCATGTTTTAAATGTTTGACTTGTTATGGAGAAATAAACAGAATTGAATTGAATTGAATCGCAACTTCAACGGTTCAGTCGCCTCCGCCTGATTCACCAACCATTCCAGCCCCAGCGCGACAAACTATTTTGCCGCAACTTGACGTGAATTTACCTATGCTTGATCCACATCCCAAGACACCATGGAGAAGAGCGATTTTATTTCCGTGAGTTTTGTATATAACTCTAAAACATCAAATAGAAAAACATTTTATTCTAGAACCGAGTGTCAACTTTCGCCATCATCTTCTGAATCTTCCTCTAGCAGCGAAGAATGTGTGGACGAATACACACCAGGCAAAGAGCCACCAAAATCAGATTCAGTATCTGAAGAATCGGCAGAAAAGCAAGTCGTGCCAGCTGATGACAACCATCCCTCCACAACAGGCTCGGACATTCATCCAAAGACGCCATTGCCTGACGCACCATCTGATGACCGCCCTGACACACCGCTAACACGCACACACCAGAGTCACAACTACCTGTTGATGCACCTCAAACTCAGACACCTCAAAACACGTCAGACGCTGCCATAATTCCTGATTTAACTCCGCCAAGTCCTGCACAACCTGCTACATCAGCCGGACAAAATCCGCCGACGCCAGGTACTCCTTCCAGGTAGGATGCTACGTCATTAAAAATATTATCTCTCACATGGTATGTTATTAGTTTCTTCACTCTTTTAATTCCCCATATATGGCCACTGCGTAGCCAATTTTTGCAGAATTATAAGCGCTCTGCCACCATATTGTTTTAGCATTTAATTGTTTTTCATACATATATCTCTACGCTGCGAATTTATTAAAATCATCGCCTTTGGATTGCACGAAATATATTACACAGATCAAATCTTTTAATCAGAACATTCATGCTAAACCTCCCAGCAAGAAGTAGTAGGGGGTGGTTTCCATTTCCTACTGACGCAGAAGAATTGGAACACTAATTCATCACAAACCTGACGCGAACGGACATATTGGCGGTCGCTCGAACACCGAAAGCACGGCTTATCAATCTGATTCATTCGGGTTAGCGGAAATATGTCCCCTCGCGCACTATGAGTTCAAGATTGAGACGGTAGCATATTCTCGATCCCAAATGTCCCATCGGGTATTAATCCACACCCTTGGGGATGACTTGCCCATATATTCAATAATAAAATTTTCAATTTTTAGCTCGTAGCGAAAAGGTATCAATACCTCTTCTTTTGAAAAACTACCCCAAATAAGGGTCATAGGGAGTAATCTACGATACATGCCAACGCATGGGAACTCCATCGTCCATGCCAATTTGCTGCCGATCTGAAGCGAACGGACAAATCGGCGATCGCTCGAACTACGAAAGCATGAATTAACAATTTCGTTCATTCCGGCTAGCGAAAAATTGTCCCATCGCTCTCTATGTGTAACAAATTGACATCATGGCATTATATCGAGTCCATTAAACGGATCATAAAGCAAACCACCTCCAATAAGAAGATTAACTCATTTAATCAATTTTTATTTTGTTATCAAATGTATTCACGCTGACAAGAGGACTAAATAGATGCTTTGATTATAATCGACACTAGCCTATTCACTTCCGTTTCACGCATCGCTGGCCACATTACAACTTGTATATTTGGTTCGTTATTCAAATTCAAATTTATGTTAGTTTAATTTTTTGAGTCCATCCAGCAGTGACCATGAAGATTCAGACTATGATCCTGTTTCGGATCGTGACATCCGTTCATCCGACAGCGAATACGACGTTCCAGTAGCATATATTCCACTTCCTTACAGGAATGTACCTCCACCGCCCGAATACGTTGGAACAAACCAAGGGACAAAGTGGAATTCTGCCAGGCAAAATAAAGTCTTGTATGCGGCTCGCGGCGATCCGGACCCTGAGATTGCAGTATACTACCACGCGGGCGATTTCACAAAGGAATGCGCCTCGTGCGGCGCTCTGTTTTTCCAAAAAGAGACTGAAACCTTGCGAGCGTGGCCCAACGGGGCTTACGGCCCATGTTGCTCGAAAGGCCAGGCGATGATCCCTGCCATCCCACTGCGTGAAGGATTGCTCAAACAGCTTTTTGAAAACACGCAAGTAGTTATTAAATGCCGGTTCTAAATTATTTTCAACCCCTCCCCTGACCCAAGCCCAGCACCTCCCCACCCTGACAAACCTCCCCAACTCTGACCTACCTCAAACCCCTGACCGACACCCATTACACCCACCCCAACCCTGACGTACATAACTCTGCCTCCTGACCTATCTCATACATGACGTTGACATGAAATGATAAACATGAATTATAGTTTCACAAAATTTTTATTGAACACAATAGTACACAGAACCAAATCTATATGATTTGAAAAAATACATCTAACTGTTTATTAACTCTCCAACAGTTGACTGTAAAATTTTCCACAGAGATTCATCTCTCCTGATTCGAATAGTCGAAATTGAATGACAGGACAAGCAGTTGGATCGTTAGAGTACCTTCTATATATTTCAATCAATTTTGGTAATCATTTAATAACGTACAATAAGCAGAAATCTTCTGTTTTTCTAATAAGCTCTTCAAATTCAAATATACTTAAACGAAAAGCACATGTACCTTCAATCTCGCGCAGAATTATATTTTCCTGATTCGCACTTCTTTTTACGTTAAAGTTTTTCGTTATATCATTTCGTTTTTCCAAAAATTTGTTTTAAATCTCAATTGATTGAAAGAACAAAAACGCTAAAGTATCCAGATTAATTTGCAATCTATTGTTTTTTTCACATAACATAGAAAAGACCCTAAAAACTATCGCCCAATTTCGAACCTTCCAGTCTTTTCCAAAGTGATCGAAAACTGTTTTCTTTTACGACTAATGAATTTCTTCCAAGACCATGACCTACTGCCAAAATCACAGCACGGTTTCATAAATGGAAAAAGTACAATTACGGCTCTCTTCGAATACATCAAAAAACTTGCTGAAGCGCTTGATAAAAAACAAAAAGTGGTTGGCGTATTCTATGATTTATCGAACGCGTTCGGCACAGTTTCACCAGACTTGATACTGAAAAAGTTAGAACACCATGGCGTTCGCAACACCTCATTGAAATGGCTAACATCAGCTTTCAAAGGCCGCGCTCAATGCGTAAAGCTAAAACAAAAGAAGGGGAAATTTGAGCAGGAGATCTTCTCGGACCTTATTCCAACAACAAGAGGCACCCCTCAAGGTGGCATCCTATCTCCCCTAATGTTTGATATAGAGTTTTTTGACCTGGCACTGGAAGTGATGGCAAGTCTCATGGTAAGCTACGCGGATGACGCAAGCACGCTCATGTATGCGAATCTCCCGCCGCAAGTCTCTGAATTGACAGATGCCTCTGCGATGCAAATGAAGAAGTATTGCGAGAAAAACTTTCTACGCTTGAATACAGAAAAACCAGTCGTAGTTCAATTTAGGAAACCAAGCTCAAGAGGAGGAGAAGAACCACAAGAAATAATTTTGGCCAGGGAACAAATGATGGCATCACGAGAGGTAAAAATGCTTGGACTCAGGTTCACGGAAAAACTCTCCTGGAAAAAAAAGGTGACTTTGTCATTGGAAAGCTGCATTCAGCAACAACAATGGTCACGGCGCTACGGAAAATTGTGGATTTTAAACAAGTGCTAAATGTTTACTATGCCTTTGCCTACTCTCATATGCAATATGCCATCGTGTTCTGGGCATCCTGTGATAAAGTTCGAGACGAAGTATTCACGGTTCAAAAACGACTAATAAGAGCAATGGCAAGAATTCGCTACTGGAGATCGCAGACCCCACTAGAATCCGCAAGACCAAGGTTTGAAAAATTCAACCTTCTTCCTCTCTTCTCCCTATATTTGATGGAGAGCTGCAAATTCGTTCGACGCCACCCTCATTACTTCCAGCAAGTCAAAGAGATACACAACTATAATACCCGCTCCAGAAATTTGTACTACGTTCCCGCACAAGTATCATCAGCGGCGGAGCGAAATCCTGAAGTGTATATGCTAAACTTGTATAATCGGATTCCGGTGGCGATTCGTAATGTGGAACAGCAAGAAGAGTTCGAAAAAAAGCTCAAATCATTTGTGTACCAAAACAAATTTTACAATATGAATGAATTTCAAAACTTTAAATGTGATGATATTTAGTGTTATATGATCTATATGTTTGTACTTGTTTTGACATGTTTGCAAATGTTCGAACAGCAATAGAGATAACTACAACGTTGTATCGAAAATATACGCAAATAAATACAATTCCAATTCCAATAACAACGGTGCTTTTATATTGATATCTTAACTCAATCGAAGGTGCAATCCTCTCCATTCTCCTCCTCAGGAATGTAGCTGACCAGATGCGTTTGCCGATTAATTGCTGCATCACCTCCATTAAATTAAGAGAAGTCTTGTGGAGAAATCTCCATCTCGCGACCAACATATGATGTCCACGTAAACAAGTTATCCTCTGCCTCGGGTTGAATGTGAAAATGCTGCGTCTTACCGACGTTTTCCAAAAGTGATCGAATATAATGTTGCTCATCACCGAGATGAATCAGAGTGTATAGGAAGAGTTCAAAACTCATCTAATCGTGTTTGTCCAATAAAACAAGTTTTATCAATGACTCGCCTGCTTTGTACGATACACACAACTCTTTTGCAGCACCGAGAGAGAACTTTCTCCTCAAGACAGCCATGATGTGAAACTGATTGATGATATAAAGAAACTGATCAACGATGGAAAGAATATATGATTATATCCATTCATCAATCAAATGGGTGGGAAAGTAGTGTGAGAAAATGCTTTAATCGTTGAAGGGCAAAACCCAATAAAGAAGATGGAACCAATTGTACAATAGACATCTGGTTTAATCATAAATGGTAATACGCATTAGGTGCATGATCTTTAATAATTTATTCCTCAAAAATGTGACCCTAATTAACAATATCCATTCGGTGAATTAAAGGTCAAACACAATAGAATCTGAAAGCAAACGTCTTTATAGTGAATTAAATGTACCGTTAAAAGACCGAAATAGACATTCTGTTAAAATCCTGTTGATTTGAATAGTCTAGAAACAATCTTCATATCTAAAGCCTAATGTGTTTAATTAAAATAAAAAACCAAGACTGACTTTATATTTTATTTATTGAAAATGAGTTAAATTGTTAATGAATTGTCTTAGAAATAATGGCGAGTATAGTCTCAAGTTATTTTTCAATGACTGATATAATACACATTATATTTAATGGTCATATTTATTTACGAAGATTCTCAGTCTTTATCTAAAAATAACTAGATTGATAATTCAAATCAATTTTTCAAGTATCGACGCTTGTTTACACACTAATAAAATAAAAATTTATCATGTCGTATTTGGAATAATGGGGATTGAAGTCTTATGTTTCTTATATTCAATATTTGATGACGCTAGACTGCTATAATTCACATTTTATTACTATACATATAAGTTGCTCAGACTTTATAAAAAAACTAGATGTAAATCATAAAGTGTCAGCACATTTGTGGTTGTTTTCATACTTAAAAAAATCATAAAAAAGTCGCATTTGAGCAGATCATTCATTTTTCCAAGCTGAGATGAATAGTGACAATGGTATGAAAGTAAATAAAAAAATAATACATATGTATCATGTATAGTTCAAGCATTGTTCCTAAACAATGAGGAAGGGGAGGTTTGAGAAATACACAAACAGTGAAGCGAGCTTTTGAAAATTAATACATTCTCATTCTAGCAATGAGACCGTTCAAAATACCTAATGCCTGATGTGACAAAAACCACCTTCCAAGCTCGATCGAGTTAAGATTATTTCCTTTGGTTCTTCAACCTCTTGCTTTGTTGCCGCACTCCTACAAACGAAGTCCATTACTCTAGGAAGTAGCATTAATAGCATTATTATCGAAATGGGTGCCAAAATATTCAAATACCATACGAGCCACCACCGAACAAAGACAGTAAAATATTTCCTTAACCGTCATCAAAAAATATACAACCATCACCATTTTTACAAAACAAACTAAAATTCACTCCGACTCATACCTTCATTCATCTCAGCACTACTAGCACTCAGATCTATGTTGGCTAACTGGGGCTCCAATGCTTTTGGCTGCGTGTCTTCAATCTGCTCTGGAATCAATTCTGGAAGCGATGATGACAAGTTCCCAATTTCCTCCATTTCCATCAACTCGGCATGTGCGGGTATGTCCATAGCAACGTAGTCGCACACCTCCCCATTCAGTGAATGACATTCACCACAACCCGTCGACACTTGCATACAACGACGATGGAAATAAGCATGCACAGCATCAAACCAACACCAACACCTTGACAAAGATTATTTTACGATTGTGATTTCCCAAAAACACATACCTGTTGCAATTTGCAATTGGACAGTATAAAGTCTTGGCATGCTTGGTGGTGTCATGGTTGTTGGTGGGATTGGTTGGGTAGATGATGGTGAGCAAGGGGTCAGTGCAAGGGAAGTGGGTGCTAGGGGATAGGGGGTAGATGATTTTTGTTGAAAATCATTAACAAATTCTTTCGTTTCCTTTTCGTTTTCAAACATATTCACTGGTGAATTAAGCTGATGATCAATATTTCTAGCGGTGACGATATAACGTTGTATTGATTAATTGGCATTTGACGAAATCAATACGTAAATTATTCAAACAGACGAATGATATATTTTAATTTTTGTAAATTTTTTCTCTCATACCATCTCCCTTTTCCCCAAATTGGGCTTATCTTAATTTTATGTGAGTCTAACGACGAAATTAAAGTGATGTAAAAATCATTCACCGAATGCTGAGAACCCCAATTATTGCGATATTTGGGATACTGATGGCGGGCGCGACAAAAGATCAGCTTTAGCAAAAAAATGAAGATTCTCCACGCGAACAGGTCGCAGGCGAGGACGCCGAATCAGCCACCGAGAACCTGGAAATTATTTGCTTTTTTTTAATCACTGGATGGGTAGCTAAACTAGAATCACACCCACGCCTTTCTTTGAATTTTAAAAAAAAAGATCCCCCCCTAATTATTTTCTTAAATAATCAAATTTTAAAATCATTTAGTCTCTCTAATTTATTTTTAAAATTTCATTCACCATCCAGATCCCCTTTCTTAGAGAATAAAGTAAGATTTAGGCACCTAATTTTAGTAAATAAATAATATGATAAGAAAGGAAAGAATCCCACTGAGCAAGAATGGCGTGTTAGTGATTGATTTCTGGCATGAAGCCAAAATCACTCACACAAGTAAAAGGAGTGACGCCCCAACAAAATACCCTAGTTCACCGTCTTTACCTGAGCCAGGGGGAGGGCGCTGCTGAGGGTGAGACTCTCCCTCCAGTCTATCCCATCAGCTGCGACTTGAGGGGCCGGCCGTAATAAAAAGAGCTGCAGCGGACCACTCGGGGCAGATGCGAGCTGCCTAACACCTGAGAGGTGCTGCTCCTAACTGGAAAGAGGCAATTTGACTCTAATCCTAGGAAGCGACTTGGCAAAGGAATCCTACCTGTTGACCAGGTGAAGTGGAGTCCTCTCTCTCGAAAGGTAAGGCCAGCTTTACGGGTCTCATGCGCCTCGTACTCATCTCCGCTTCTGTTCACAGGGGATTCCTAGAGAAGACCTTCCCGGGGACGAGCCCCCCAGCGCGGTGGAGCCACGATCTGGGCACCCTTTGGGGTCCGCAGAAGCCGGGAAGACCTCTTGTCTTGGATGAGGAGGGAACAGACACTGCAGACCTACTTCCTGTAAGTAGCATACTCCCCGGTCTACCTGGGCAGTCTGATCACCTGTCTTGTTTTCCGCAGAGTGAGAGTGCTCGGGGAAATTTGAGCCAGGCTGCAGCCTACGTCCTGAGAAGTGAGAGGGAATTAGAGCACTGACAGCAGGTAGGATATCAGTGAAATGGGCGGGTGCGGGATTTAATATTCCCATACCTGGCCACTCTCTTGATACTGACAAATTCTTGTCCTCACCTCCGCTAAACCTCTGACTTATGTTGCAGGGTACCCGGGCCTTCAGCATCTAGCAGGGAGGCCGTCTACACGACTTGAAGCACGCCTATTGATCAACAGAAAAACAAGAATTTTGGCTTAAGGGCTTCTGTAAGATTTCGATCAATAAATACGCCTGACGGCTAAGTGGATTTTGCTGCGTTTGCTGTACAGTACTTTGGCTTAGACCTTGGTCCCTCTCATGGACCCCAAAACCCTGATTTAGCACCCTTTTCCACGGAAAAGCGACCGAGAATTCAACTATCGAGATTGTTTACCATCAGAGCGTTGTTCGCACCGGAGGAGGTGTGTAAGGAAAGGAGCTAAGAACTCTGGTCAGCTATTGGCTGGCTAAGTACCTTGATCTGAATACTGCGGCTCGCGTCTACACGCTCCTCCCACACCTATTCTCTACCGGCTGCGGGGACGCTTCTGATTGGGCCAACCTAGAGTTTGCCTCCCTCCGAGTCTCTTTTCCAGCGAGAGGCGCGAAAGTCTCGAGGGCGATAGCAAATTTTGGTGCCGTGACCAGGATCGCTGGAGACACCTGGTCACGATCTTTACGGTGCTAGTACACAACGAAAAACCACCAACTCAACATGCCACTCCCAAGGACTCCTACGGGAGACCCAGGGCCTTCGACGTCTGGTACCCAGCGTCGAAGCTCAGCCCCATCCGGTCGCGATCGGCACCCGAACGCGACCGAGGACGAGGGCCGAGATAGGCACGATGACGAGCATCCTATTGCCCAAGGAGAACGAACTGGTCTCGATTTAGAGGCGCTCGGCCGGGCAGACCAAGCGCCAAGCGGAGATTGACCTGCTGGACTTGGGGCCCAATCCCACAGTTACCGTGGGTGATTATGACGACCAGGCGGAGCAAAGATGGCGAGATACGCCGCACCCAAATGGGAGGCCTCGATCCGCTTCTAGCCACGCTGGACGCGAAACACCCCAAGAAACGGGGAACGCCGCCTCGAGCCAGTCAGTTCACCATCCGCTTGGTAGCATGAACTCAGATGTCCAGGGCCATACCGCCCAAGTGCAAATGGGACATCAAGCCGGGACAGGGATGTATTTCGACCTGAATAACATTCCAGTCTTCTCCGGGCGAGGAGAAGATGCAACCCTGGAAGATTTCTTGTACGGCGTGGAGAGCTTGGTTATGATACAGACCCTCAAACCAGCGAACTTGCGAATCGTGATGGCTTCTCGGACTAAGCATCGAGCACGCGAGTTTGTACAAAAATTACCACTAAGGACGCTGACCTCGTACGCCGAGGTTAGGCGAGCCCTCGAGGCAGAATTTGAGCCTTCACAAAATAGGAGTCGTTTAGAAAGGGACTTCCAAGAATGCAGACAGAGGAACTCAGAATCAGTGACCGAATACTACGAGAACCTGGTTGGGAAGCTGAGGAAGCTGCGCTCAGCCTCTGCCAAGCGTGGGACTTCTTCTGCCGCGGACGATGAAAGTTGGGACGAACGAGCGCTAACCCAGTTCATGCGTGGGCTGAAACAGGCAATTCTGAACAAAATAGATATGATGGACCCAGAAACCCTGGCCGAGGCAAAGCGCTTAGCGCTGAAGGCAGAAGAGAAGCTCGAAACCTACAGAATAAATGAGGAGCTGCTGGCAGCACCATCGGTCTACTCGACACAGACCTCTGGAGCCACGCCCTCCCGACAAGTCAGGTTCAGTCAGCCACCAGCTGTGACCTCCAACACAAGCGAACAGCGATCAGCGCCTAACACGCCCACACGTCAAAACCATACTCAAGAGACAGTTTCTAGCCTAAGCCAAGCTCGTTCCCCAAGAAGACAGAATTACGAACGACCACAATTTACTTGCTTCTTCTGCCAGCAGGTGGGACACCGGCTACAAGATTGCCAGTACCTTTACTGCCTGATATGCCAACAGTAAGGGCATTGCCCTTCTGCGTGCCCACAGAAACAGCAGCCAAAAAACGATTAGAGAGCGGCGTGCAAGCCACTCACCTTGCACGTCCGCTGACGACCAGCCCTTCAGACAACACACAAAACGCCCCGCCCCCGGTGGACCTGTCCATGTTGGCGGCAGTAAAGGCATACCCCACTTACGTCCTATGGGGGCGGGTTCAGCATTTAGACGTTTCCTTTATTGTCGACACAGGAGCTAACATTAGCTTAGTGAATGAACAGCTAGCCACGACTTTACGACTAGAAATAAGTCCTTACAACAGCCAAGTTAGTGGAATCTCTGGCACTGCTATTTCTCTTCTGGGCCAAGCGGAGATAATAATACAGTTGCTTGGCGAAGTGGCGATAAAACAGCCGGTGGTTGTTGTAAACTGCACAGGCTACGAAGCTTTATTGGGCCAGGACTTCCTGATGAAACATCATGCAAACCTTTTAAACACTGACTGCTGCCTGGATTTTACCTGGGGGCGAGTTCCCCTAGATTATTACAAACGCCAAGAACCAACATTAGCGACCGACAAAGGAGGAATCTGGATCCAGGCATTTAGCGAGGTCGAATCAATCGTTCATCAGGACGAACCCATACGAATACAAGTAGTAGGAAACCGCTCGCCCGCTCGTCTTCCTTCACTGAAGGGACGACAGAGCGCCATTTTTCCGGTCCACGTGACTGCACCTGTGGGTACGGAATTAATCCTGCGAGGAGTCGATAGAGGAGGTCAGGTCAAAGTCCCTACTACTTATGGCATAGTGGATACTGGAGGAGTGGTCAATGTGTGGTGCGTGAACACCTCCGAGGAAGAGAAACGAGTAAAGGGTCGGCACCTAAACCAAATATCAGTCGAAGTGATATCGCCTGAAACAGAAGTTGCCCGACTGCACGACATACCTGAAGAGCAATTACCCGAAGTCTCGTGCTCAACTACCAACAATCAATCACTGATTTATTGTCACATAACTATTTCTTTTGCCACCTAATTTGACCATTACAGATTCAACTCATCTCTAATGACGCGATTTCTAGCATAATGATTAGGTTCAACATAATTTTTTAAATAATAGTCATTGCTTCAACAATTAAAAAACATTAAAATCGTTACAAACTACTAAAAAATAATAATAAAACACGCTATTATTTGCAATCAATTCAATGGTTTTTCCCCAAATCTTACAGTCTAAACACATCCCGCCCAAATTCAAGCTTCGCGCGCGATTTTGATTGGTCCTAAAAATAACGTTCCATCCATAAAGCCTCCACGCCAACACAGCACCACAGCAACACAAACACAGCACCAGAACCGCATGCCGCTAACAAACATGCTTGTTCATCCAATCGCATCCGCCAGAACGACAAGAACTCCATGTAAGTTATTGTCAAATTACGCTTTTCAATATGGAACAAACACAACTTATTTGATATTGCATTAACCCGCTACCACATTTTGATTTTACGCAGCCCAACATAGACAAATTTCCACCCGCTTGCATGTCCATTAAATATTATTTTGTATTAGACTAACCTTGTATACGGGCTGATGTTACCCATTTCCGCTTGAATTGTCAAACTTAATTTATTCAATACATGTTTCCATCAACCCGACACACATAACATTACATAACAAACCATTACTTTCACAAATTGAACCACCCTATTGCACACAATCAATTCCCCCGCAACTAAATTCAATTAGTAAATAAAAAAATATAACAACACAGACAATCGACAATTTCTACGGCAAATATTAATGTAATTTATCCCGCTTTAAATTCATATCTGCATTACAGATATTAACTGTCCAACGTCATACGGGTTGCTTGAACATGAGCAAATCAGACGCAGACATGATTGACTTGGACAGCGACCGCGACGTGTCGACTGCCTCCACCCCATGCTGCTGGGGTTGTTGCAACGCGCCAAGTTCGCCAAAAGCATCGGCCTCCGAACAGCTTTGTGAGGAGGACTGCATCATGCACTTCCAAGGAGGCACAACTGTTGCAAGTAAATTTCAATTTTGTCTCGTGCAGCCTTTTATTCTCTCACCGTTACAGATTCACTCGTTAGGTCAGAAGCTGCGCTGGACAAACTCTACGTTCGCTACAACGACTTGAAAACGGAATTCAAGGACGCGCAGGCTGTCCTGCGAGAAAACAGTCTGGAGACCCACCAGCTGGAAAAAGCTCGAAGATCGCTCAGCATGAGGATTCAATATGACTCGTGAGGATGCGTCACAAGATTGAGCAAAGGGTCAAGGACGCATCCGAGGCAGTTGTCGAGTACGAGCAACGCCTCACCGAGTTTTCCAAGACTGCTCAAGACCTGTTCTCCGGGAGAAAATGATGGGCAATTTTTTTCCAGTTGATAATTTACGGGATGTGTATTTATTGCAATCTTTCGGCAACATCAGGCAATACCATTGCATTGTCACCTCATTATTTTTATTTCTGTAACTACAAATTTTTCAATTGCATCCCAACATATGTATGTACCATTCTAATTTTGTAATAAAATGTTAATATTATAAATTTAATTCCTAATGCTAATTAATTGCAAACTACCAATTATAATTTACTAGATTATTTACTGCAAACACACATTGTATTCCATTTATATTACTTCCTAAAACATAATTATTCAAACTCATTCAGCTCTAACAAGCATTCATATATGACGCTATTTACAATAACACTGTCTGGTTTTTCCCCAATCTGAGCCTCCTCATTTGTCACCAAGAGACTCGTGAGTCTCTTCAGGACAGAAACACCGCAAAGTTTGGGTGGCCTAAAGAGACTCACTGTCACCCTTTTTTTTATCCATGAGTCTCTTCAGACCAAATTGTAAAGCCTTTCCCGCCAAATTAAAAAAAACGCGCGCGCATTTGTGATTTGCGCCAAGAACACCACTGCAACCACACCTTTTGCACAGCACAGAGCAGCACCACTTACTATTCAGCCGTTGCAAAACGCACTCGTGAACAACAACATCCACTGAATAACGTGAATCACCAATAAATCCGTGTAAGTTTATCTCATGATATCCTTCCTTCATCAATTACATACTGCCACCACGAATGTATTTCTCTACATAACTGTTTCCTTGCGGGCTGTTTAAGTAAATTTAATATTTCAACTTATGACTTTCTTTCTTAATGAACATGTTTAAATCATCTCCACATACATAACATACCAATTTTTGCATATACATTTTCAACCAGCTTATGAAAATTATTACTTTCAGCCCGCACAAGCACATAATGATTAAAAGCCATAAAAGAATACACAAATTGTATCTCTATACTTTTTTTCATTACTTAGCATTCACATTTATCCCACCTTTGCAGCCAAGTTAATTTATTCGGGATGTCTATCATGCAACGTTAGTACTCTGACGACAACTTCCAACACAAGGGGAATCCTACTTACATGGAGCCCTGCCAAAACACGGAAGGTAACTTCACAGCTTCTGAACACCAGCAATTGCAAGCCCGGTGCTCTTCAGCTAAAGGTAAATGTTCTTTATTTAAAGTATTGTCGCCATTTAATTACATGTCTATTACAGCATCAATTGAAACTTATGAGGGGCAATTAAAACATTCTACCGCAGACTTGACAACATTCGAGCTGACCTGTCCAACAAACACGTTGACTACGCCGGATTTTTCCGTGAAATTGATCAAGTACAAAGAGAGATCAACGCCATGTACAGGAAACAGCGCGAGCTCTGGGAGGAGCTGGTTGGGCTCGATGCCCGTGTAAAGTTGCACCAGATGCAATGAGACACTTTGAGAGGCAGATGAGCTCAAATGGAGGTGCATGTCGAGGTGCACCCTTCAAATAATAGTGCACTCATTCTGTTTCAAAATTTTTGAAAAATTTTCTTTTCTCGGTATGAAACTAATTATTACCATACGGGATGTTTCTGATTTGCACAAGTGTAAATGCTTATAGGCAATTGTATCACACACTTTCTTATTAATTTATATATATTTGTAGCTCTTTTCATCGGAATGCAACCCAGGTTGTGAACCACCATTGAATTCAATAAAACATTGTTTTTCAAAATTCACTTCCCTATTCTCATTTCATGTCAGCCACCAATCCCAGTTTTATATACCAAAACCTGCAAAAACCCACTCGAAAAAAATAAATCCAAGACAAAAGCATCCAACTACATAAGGATTGTCACCACTGGCCGACAATTTACAATAAAAATGATCGAAAATAATCTTCCTGCATTACAAAGCAAACCACACACTTTACAAGAATTATCACCCCGTCTATTAGTTGAAGATCGGTCTCCTTCTCTTTGGCACTGGGCCTCTTGCACATGCAGCCAATTTCGCCAACTCTAACCTAAAAGATAATTCATGTATCAGTCTCACTATACAATTTAATAATTGCTTTTTAATACTGCCAGTCCTCCTCAAGAATTTGCAGTGATTGCCGAACTGCAACATATGATAGCTCGGGCACACTTCCTGGAAGATGATCCTCTGTTTCACTGAAGATAATAATTTTCAATTACATAAATTTTCTCAGCAACGTCAATACATACCTGCTGCCAACTGGCATTGTCTGTTCCTTCGGGCTGTCAAACTCTAAAAAGATGTCCTGGTCAGAGTCCGAATCTTCGCTGCTCAGGTCATCCGTCAATTTGGAATCAACGTCCGAACTCTGTTGTTTGGCTTCAGTTGGCTTCTCCAACGTGAACTCTTCCGCAGCATCAGTGTCTACCATCTCCCTACTGATTGTGAACAATATGATTTCCATATTTTAATAACTTCACTCATTGGGCCACAAAAACACAATGAAAACATTCAAAAATATTTCTGTCTCCATAACTACCCACAACACATAACACACAATGAGGCTTCGGCTGCATGGTCTCACCAAGTCACCAACTATGATTGTAACTCTTGGCACGGGATACACAACTTTCACCAGCTGCAATTTGGTCCTTCACGGCAAAAACACATTTATCTAGCTCAACCCGGACACGATTTGTCACACAATTTGTCTTGTAAATGTGTCACGAAATAACGCATGAATCATCTATTGCAAAATAAAAATTAAATTTGCGGGCTGCAATGCATCTCTGTTCGTCACATTATTTTAACAAATTCAAAGCTGCTTTAAAATTATCAATAAACGAGTCATGTGTCCACACATTACCAAGAGCTTTGCAACTTGAAGGTCGCTGAGTTAGCCACTGATTTGAACACTTGTTTAGCTCCATCCATCGCCTTCAATATTAAAGGAAACAGTGCCGCGTGTTTGGCCGCTATTTTAGCCGCTGGTTTAACCGCTACATTGCCGAAAAAATTAGCCGCTTGACCCACCGTGCCCAACAATAACTTGGGCATGACCCAAACAACACATTTAAAGATGAGAAACATGCCAATAATTGCTTCTTTGGCTGCATCGATTTCTGGACAACCTCCAAGCCACCCCGTGAAAACACCCTCTCCAGGCATCTTACAATAGTTACTCACCCTCCAGCAACACCAATCAATTATCCCCCTTCACATCACTACACAAACGCAAAACTTTCACGCCCCCAGATAGGGTAAACACAACACAAAACACATCATAAACACAATTTACCACGCTTATGAGGCACACTTTAAACAGCAACCATGGCGGCCAAACAATCTTTCACAGAAGTGGGGAAGACGCGGTGCCGGTAAAATTATCCGAAATATCGTTGAAAAACCGCAACCGCCACTTGGCTCCGCCCCAATCCTGTGGGGGGGGGGGGGGGAAATGTGCCAACATAATAAAATCGCGACGACGGCGCCATTAAAATCCATACACACGAACTCACATTTGGGTGTTTAAAATATGTCACGAAGGACAGAAAAACCGCGAAGTTTCGGTGGTCTGAAGAGACTCACTGTCACGAAGAGACTCCGAGTCTCTTCACGAATTTCCCCTCCAAGTGAGTCTCTAAGTGACAATTTTCGTGTTCGTGAGTCTCTTCAGACCACTATATTAAAACTTTCTGATGGTTGGAAATGAAAATGCAGACCAACAAGATGCTCGTCACGTCAATTAATTTTAAAAAAATATATTTATCGGCGCTCTCCGAAGGACCGAATGAATTTTATTAAATCTTTGCTTACGTCTGACTTCCGCCTCGCTCGGAGGTGCCTCTTCCTGAAGACCTTCGTCGAAAGCGGCGTCTTGGTCCGGGATGCGCAGCATGTCGTTGATGTCGATTTCTTGGATCAATTCTTGGTCCAGCGTTGCGTTGTTCAGCAGCAGTTTTCTTGCAAAATTTCTAAGTAGTCGGAGCCTCTGACCTTCTTCATCGCGCTGCAGGGCAAAAGGACCGACCTTTGTGCGCCAATATTCCTCAAAAAGTTCTTTGGGCTGCGCAGGGCCAGCAAGGAGCAGCAGCATCAAGAACAGCACTCTCATTGAAAATGGGGTTGCGCCCATTTTAGCTTCCTCCAGGACGTTCCTATGTTATTGGTCGTCTCTGGCGAGTCCCAATGCGACCGCCGCTTGTCTGAAGGACTGATGCTCGATGCCATCAACTGTTCTTGCGTCTTCGTAGCTTGAAATTAAATTGATTCGGTCGAAATTTTGAATTTTACGAGCTAGAATAAATTACAAATCTCGTAATTAACGGCCTGTGCTGAACAATAGCGCGGAGCCAGAATTTCTCCTCGTGTTTTGGCGAGACGGGATACAGGTTTACCAGCATTCTGATTCCCTTGCGCTTCCTGGCGTTCCACTTGCGCTTCTTGCGATCTCAAGTGAAGAATTCAGGCACATCGACAAACTTGATTCTTTCCAGAAGGATGCGATCGACATCGTTGGCGGTCCTGTACAGGTCGAAATAAGCCAAGAACTTGCTCTTCTTGAGCGGTCGATCGGCGGCCGCGATCGCTCCTTCCTGCCCCGTTCGCGCAAGCCACACGACAGGCGTTTGCTCGGGAGTGTGAACATTTAGGTCCAGGACCTGTGTGCTAAAAGAGTTGAAATTATTTGGTATTTAAAAAAAACCGTGGCGAATTAATACCGCATGAAGAGTGTATTTCATGATCATGAACAGCATCAGGAGTGTCTACATGGATTCCACGGAGGTTAGGTAGCGGACGGTGAGGACTTTTTGCAGCTCGTCGATGGCGACCTGACCATTTACGGGTTCATCGGCTGGCCCTTGTCCGGTAGTCACTGGTTGCTAGGGCGGCTGGCCTTGTCCCGTCGCTGTTTGCTGCGGCGCAGATGGTCTGCCCAGCCCCGTGACTACCGTAGAAGTGTGCACGTGGTCCCTTCTAGTCATCCGGTCAGGATTCTGCGGGTAGAGTTTTAAACAATTCAAAATTTATTGAAAAAATTAGGAAAAAAAATTAAATTTTCCACTGCCGCTTTAACGCTTACGTGGGAAATTTATTCGTAAGAATTTAATATTAATTTTTAAAGATTGGTTGTGTTAAAAATATTTTAATTTAAAAGTGCCAAAAATAATAATTACTCGGATGGTGTGACCGACACGCTGAGCTGTCATTTCGGTGGTGGCCATGTCTGGTCCTTTTGTGATGTACTTGCACACATAGCGAATCTGGCGGAGACTATTGAACGGCACCACGTTCACGTGGCAGTTCAACGTCTTGAGCAAATAAGGGTTGTACGGGACGACATCGCGATTGCTGTAAACACGGCCTCGGACACGAACGGTGCGTCCGCCGGGCGGTCTTTTCAGTCTGATGAATCCCTTGCCGTCGTTCAGCGTCGTGTTATCCCTCTGCTCGACCGGGAATCCTTTCTTGCACACCGCTCTATTGTCGCCGGCGGCGCAGAGCGGTGTGCAGTTGTGCAGCATGAACTTTTTCACGCAATCATGCAGTTTCTTGTCGACCGCGGGATCTGCGATTCCGGTGGACACAAAGCTGTCATCGTCGTCCGGGTTGACGAGCTGAAATGAATTACTTGTAACATATACTCGGCACAATCGGAATCTCGTTGTAACTTCTGATCAGTGGTCAGAACGATATGGACGTGTGGGAGCCCGCGCTTTTGGAATTCCGTGACCATTTCGTAATTCTAGACGTTACCGAAGATCTTCTCTTTTAACGAACATGTCCTTGACTCTTTCAACCTTTGCCGCGATAGCCCTGCATTTGAGATCCGAGTTTAGGCTTCCATCATTGAAATCAACACCGTCGATGTCGTTAACCTCCGGCTCTCTGGGGTTCGCCGTAATGGTGACGAAGAAGTTGGGCATTCCCGTCTTCTACAGATACATTGTTACAATCACTTGTAATAAAGGCAATAGCGAAATTGGCAAACACGTAAATTGTGTAAAATGATTGATTTATTTTTATTTTTGTAAAAACATCTTTCCTATCTTTTCCTCTCTTCTTTGATTATTGCTTGTTTTTGTATTTGTGCGAGTGGAGTGATTATGTGCAAAATTGTGCGAAAGCGAACTTGTGTGCAGCACGAGTGCGACAGCCCAGCGACCAGCTGCTTCGCCCTCCCAGTTTCTCTACCTTCGATAGATGCCGCAGGGGGTTGGCCTGAGCTAGCCCACGGTAGGTCAGGGAACAATAAATGAGATGGCCCAAAATCACCGACCAGAGCGCACGTCACCTGAACAGGGTGCGTCTCTCATTGCAGACGAGATCTTACGATTTCGGATTCGGCGATAATTTCACTCTTTCAATCTACTCGCAACCACGCCGACCGAGACCGAAAAATTCGAGTTCATTAGAGTGAGGCTGAATCTGGAGACGACGAGACAAATTCCATTGCTTGAGATTACATCGTTAGATGCGTTAATAACTGCGGGATTAGATTTCGAAGTGGTTCAGGGGAAAGTGGACAACTACCGTGACTCAGCCGCGCCAGACAATCCAGCTTCACATATAAGGAAAGAAATATATTTTTTATAAAAAATTTGACAGTTTCAGCTTTGTGGATCGATTCTGCGAAAATAGCTCGTTTAATTTATTTTTATCTTGCGTTGAAAATTCGGTGCTCTGCGCGTGTCAGGTCGCGCCACCCTGACATTGTTGGGTCAGGTGCGGCAGGTGAAAGCAGTTCGCGAGACACGTCCGATGAGGGGTCGTGGTCCGAGATGAAACGAACGGTCGAATTTTTGCATTTAAAACAATGAAAAGTTGGTTCGAGTTGGTAGACGGCAGTTCGCCTGCCGCTCGGAGCATGGTGCACCGCTCGACAGGCGCGAAATCCGCTGAAAAGAAGCACAAATACTGACGACGGAAGCGAAATGAGTCGTTGCGGCCAGCTGAATCGCGAAGTGGAAGTGTTCAGGGTGGGCGACCTTGTAAAGGTTTTTTGGTTCGAAGATGGCTGGCCATCGCAAAGCAGCGTCAAACTTGGTGGAAAACGCGGTAAAATTCGGCCTGCGGAAGGGTCTCAGGTCGGGGGACCCTGAAATAGTTGGGTCAGGTGCGGCAGGTGAAAGCCGTTCGCGAGACACGTCCGATGAGGGTTCGTGGTCCGCGATCGAACGAACGGTCGTATTTTAGCATCGAAGACAATAAAAAGTGAGTTCGAGTCGGTCGAAAGCAGTTCGCCTGCCGCTCGGCGCATGCTGCACCGCTCGACAGGTGCGAAATCCGCTGAAAAGAAGCCCTAATATTGACGACGGAGAAGAAATGAGTCGTTGCGGCCGGCTGAATCGCGAAGTGGAAGTGTTCAGGGTGGGCGACCTGGTAAAGGTTTTTGGTTCGAAGTGGGCTGGCCATCGCAAAGCAGCGTCAAACTTGGTGGAAAACGCCGAAAACGCGGTTAAATTCTGCCTGCGGAAGGGTCTCAGATCGGGGGACCCTGAGGAAGGTCGTTTGACCGTGCCAGGTTAAAGCGTTAGGCGAACGCTTTCGAATGATTGGTCGCGGTTGAGCCTGCGGCCAAAACTCGAATTTTGGCAAACATAAATGTGTGCGGCACGGTGCCGCGCCGCACTCTCCTTTTGCCGTGCACGCGATTTGCACCCCAAGAACCGAAAAACCCTTATAAAATCAATTTGGGTAGAGAAAAACCGGAGAAAATCGAGATTCAGACAGGGGCGCACGCGCTCGCGTGTGTTCGATGGTCAAATTCGAGATTCAGCTCCCAAAATTGGCCGTAATTTTCCTATGGGCGGGAAAATTGTCAAACTTGGTTTCGCTGCTTTTATTGGCATTTGGGTTATGATAGGCTAGTAATCGCGGCCAAAATTGATACGAAAAAATTAATTCCCTAATTTGAGTCGCTCGCAATACCGTAATTTTGCTAGACCGAAAGTTCACATTTTTGAGCTTTTTATTGAAAAAAAGTTATTTCAATGATCACCTTTATGCTGACGATGGCGTGTTGGTACAGTTGCTGCATGGATTCGTCTCCATAGTGATGGTTTTTCGGTAAGAGAAAAGACCTCCCAACCTTGTGGTGCATGTTCTCCGCGACCTTCTGCAGCATCTCCTGCATGTGCTTCATGGAATCAAGCTTCATTTCGTGCGGCATGGTGTGGCGCAGGAAGTTAAGCACGTTTTCCTGGACTCGTGTCCACTGGTCCACGTGGTACTGCTGTGTCAACGGACCGCAGTTGAGCTCAATTTGCGGCGGCTCTCGGCGGAAGCAGAGCAGTCTGACGATAAAAATTTAATTAGAAATTTTGCATTCAAACATAGTCGGCCATTACTGACCTTAGGTGTTCATGCAAGGTCACGCGGTTGCGAACAGCGGTTCGGTTTGGCCCTTGATGTTCGTGGCCGCCAGGATACCAGGCCCAAATGCCGTGTGGGTAAAGGACTGGGTAGAGCAGGAGGTTTCGGTTCGGATCTGCGGGGTGGACCTTTTGTTTGAATCCATTTTTCACCACGAAGGCCTGAATTCCTTCCGGAACTCCGCCAGTATCGAAGAGAGCGGCAACTTCAGTTTCGCAAACTGGCAAGGCGTGCGTTTTGTCCCGTAAGGTGATCCTGTCGCGGCCGGGCTGTTTGAATGCGATGGTGATATTACCGATGGTGTTTCCAGCTTCCAGCTGCTCAGAAATGTATTGTCGCGCCATCGTAAAGGTTCGGTAGAAGGGGTTGATGTCCAATAAGAAAGTCAAATATCTAGTGAGCGCCTCCTCCGAAAGACTTTGGCCGCCGAATACCCCGCGAACTTGGTCCACGACTCTTTCGGGGCTGACAAAACAATCAGTTGCGCTTTCCTCCTCCTTCCTAAATTCGCGTTCGGCGCATTTGGCGCAGGCTGCTCGCCGGGTCCCGTTCTCGCCGTCGGATCTAATGGCAGCATGTGAGCGTATGTGGTTCCGTGGATTTTATAAACCGCAGGAGCAAATCGGCCAGGGGTGTTCTCGAAGTGGACTCTCTTTGCCTCGTAATGCGTCAATGACAGCTGACGAAGGAAATGGATTTCATTGTTTACGTCATAATTAATAATATTCAGTGTGCTTGTCGTGTCGTGTTTGTGAGAGATATTAGCGTTTTGCAATTTAAATGTATTTTCTTTGATTTGAGATTTAATTTCGTATATACACTGCCCGAACAAAATTATTTCCTACAAAATTAATTCTGTTTTATTAATTTTATTTAAATTATACTGCGTAAATGACAGGGAATTTAGCTGCTTGGCAATTGGCGCGAACCATCCTTGTTCCTGAAATCTCACTTTATTTAAATGTCGACTAAGTTTCAACGTATTGAAGCACTGCGGCTCAGATCTAGACGAGAGAAACCTAATATTTTAATTTTAATTTTAGAGAAAAAATGGAGCTCATTTCTATTGTTGTCCTGCACCGATCCACTTGAAAAGTTGTTTTTGGTGTGTTTGTGTTCTGGTGTTCACTCTGAATAATGGACCGTTGGTAATTATTTTATTAGCGCTAAACAGAAGGTTGCAGCAGCCAAAAAAATGAAAAATGAAAATCTGCTTTGAATCCAAAAATTAGAATTAAAAATTTAGTTCTCTGCATATTGGCCAATTATTCGCAAAAATTTATGTTGAGTGACCAAAAATAAAAAACCGAGGTCGATTGTAATGAATTTTTTTTTCATTTTTTTTAAATAAACGTAATTTTTAATTACCTGACTGGCTGACGACTGCGTGTCAGTCTCTGGTAACTGCATGCCGACAAATTTTCGCACACTGTCAGTGGGATTAGCATGACCGAAGGTGAATTGGTCCATTTGTCGATCTTGGTCGTCCAGAGGGCTGACCTCCGTAAATGCATCTGGTCCAAATAGTGTGGGACTCTCAGTCACAGATAGTTGGGAAAGGCTAGAAAATGTGTTTATTGTGAGGAATTGAATTTTTAATTATAATTAAACAGTGTTCACCTGGCGGCGATTTCGTCACCCTGCAAATGAGGCTCGTCTGACTGGGCAGCTATTGGGGCTAAAGTTGGAGTGGCTTCCTCCCTGGTAACGGAAATGCTCTAAAAACAGACGGTTAAGAAATTAAATGTTTTTTAAAAGTTTCAACTCGATTTGAATACCTGGCTGCGAAATTGCGGCGACTGCTTTGGGTGAGTTTTTACTCCAATCGCTTTTCTAATTGACTCTGGTGGAATGTATTCATCATCGCTTTCATTGCCATCTTCGCCTCCACTTTCTGGTTCAGTCGCAGAAGACACTCTACCGGAAAGTCTTTTGGACCTTCGTCTCAAAGCTGGATTCAGCACAACAACCTCGGGCGCAGGGTGGTCCTCGACTTGAGGAACATCGTGCGGTGAAGGAACAGACAGTCTGCAAAATTGATAAATTGTGATTTTTTATTATTAAAATATTAGATTTCGGGTTTTACGCAGTCTGCACTTGTTGAATGTCGCGGGCCTAATCCTCCAGTGCGCCAGCCAATGCTTGCTCGTCCTCGGCCTGATTAGCGGGGCGGCGGTGTCTTCCGGAGTATTCGCCGGGGCATTTGTCAAGATCGCGCCAACCTTTTGAACGAACAAAGTAAAAATATGTACGAAAAATAGTAACTAATTGTATATCAACTTGAAGCATTGGAGCTGCCGCTGCGTATTTCAGCGGCGTCGTCGTCCGTGTCTAGCAGGCTTGGTCCTCGCGACCGACCAAAGGGAATAGCGCTGTTGGCGCTCTCGACCTGGTCAGGTGGTGGCGGCCGCGTCTGAGTGCTTTCAGAGGCCAAGAAAGCCGGTGTAGGGATGGCTGCTTGTGGTAGAGGCGTGCGCCGAGGCTTTCCTCGACCACGTTTCGTCGTGTCAGCAGGAGCAGCATGGGGTGAAATTGGCGTGAAAGACTTTGTAGATGAAGCTGACGACAAACTACTTTGCTCTGGTTGCGGTTTACGTCGTGGCCTCCCCCGACCTCGTTTTGTTGGTTCACTCTGCGTCGATTGTGCTGGACCACGATTGGAGGCTGCGGGTAAAAAAAAGCACAAATTGCGAAATTAAATACCAACATTATTAAAGAAATAAAATATAAAATTGCTTTACTTGTGTCGAATGATCCATCTTGAGACCAAATAGCGATGTTCACTTGCTCCAATTGTGTCGGCAAACCGGGAGCTCTGAGGCGAGGAGTAGCTGAAGCAGACCCGGAGGTTGAACTCCGGCTTGAAGTGCTCGACAGATCCGAGTCTCTCTGCTTTGGTTTGGGTTTCTTAAACACTCCATCCTCCGAAACGGACGAAGCAATGGAACGCTCTTGCTGAGTGGATTTGGTGCCGCCCTGTTGTTTCGGATTTTTCTTGTCCTTAGTGGTGTGCAAATTACACTTCTTCTTCCGCGTCATCTGCAGAGATATATTCATAATGAGGCTGTGATTACCATTCTAATAAGCGTCGTTAAGTGATGTGTTGGAGCAAATTGCAAATGAAAATTAAAAATCGGTCGGCATATGTGGGGAAAAACGTCAAATAATTAACATTGAATAGAAATTGATATAGAATTGAATGAAAATTGGACGTCAAATGCGTACGAATTATACTCATAAACACGTTTTCAATGTTGTGTGCGTGGTGAAATGGCAAAAAACAACAATGCAGTTTGTTTTTGTCGAGAAACAGCGTCAAATTATGTTATTGACAGAAGCGCAAAGTGGAATTCAAGAAGAAAAATTCTCATACACTTACCTTGGGCCGCAGAAAGCCGGTTGAAGCTGTTAACTTAAGAACGCTCGGCCGAATTTAGCCACACACGAGCAGATGTGCAGTCGATGGAACTTCACAAACCGTATTTTCATTCAAATTCAAAATTGTAATTGGCGAATATAACTATGCGAATGTAAACACAAACAGGAAGAATTCTTGGTAGTCAAATCTTCCCCTAAACAAATTCGCGCAAATGGGCGTGGCCGGTTTTTTCGTAGCTCTCGCGGTGGAGTGGTGCACTCTGGTGATGGCGCCCCATAACAACCTTTTCATGCAAATTAAAACAAACTAAAAAGAAACAATGCAGGATTTGGCAGTTTTATTAAATTGGCAAACAAATTTCGAGATGAAATGTTGACAACTGTGAAAGAAACAATAAATGTGTACCGGTTATCCATTCATGTGTTCAACATAAAAACCGGTATTTAGATTCACGCAAAGTGAGCAGGAGAATTGCATTATGCGCTGAGAGGTTTCGAAAAGAATGTTGGGAAAACGTTGATCAGAGTAGCAAATAATAAAAATTATCATTGGCACCGCCATTCGGCGCCTAGCGGCGCCGCCGGCGCCGCCAGTCTTGTTGGTACAGGGATATTGAAAGAGAAAAAATTCAGCAGCCGCCAATAAGTGTCGTCGCCGACCAAACATCTTAATAACAGCAATCAGGTCAGAAAGGATCTCAGGTCGGGGGACCTTGAGAAAGCTTGAGCTACGTTTTCTGGGCGAATTTAGAGCAGGGGCCAACTCGGAGTCGCCCCAGATCGGGTGACGGGCGGCGACCGCTGAACGGGCCGCGACCGCCGGACGGGGGCGCGCCGGACGGGGGCGCGCTAGACGGGGGCGCACCGGACGGGGGCGCGCCAGACGGGGGCGCGCCGGACGGGGGCGCGCCGGACGGGCGGCGCCGGAAGCGCCGAGGATGCCGGCTGAATGAGAGATTTCGGGGTGGCCACCCTGAGAAAGGGTCTCAGGTCGGGGGACCCGGTGGAAGGTCGTTTGACCGTGCCAGGTTGAAGCGCTCGGCGGGCGCTTTCGAATGGGGGGTCGCGGTCGATTCTGCGGCTAATACTCGAATTTTTGCAAAAATAAATCCGTGCGACACGGTGCCGCGCCGCACGCTCCTTCTGCCGTGCACACGTTTTGCACACCCAAAACCGAAAATCACCTATAAATCGAATTTTGGAAGAGCTATGATGGTAAAAATTTGGACACAGACCCCCGCGCAACCAGCCGTGGGTTTGCGACGGTAAAATTCGAGATTCAGCGGCGGGCGGCTCCGCGGCGTCGATGCGCGTTTTTTCACCCTGTTCATTTTCGTGCTGGCCAAATCGCGGATTTTCGATGGGCCGCCGTAATTCGCCTATGGGCCGGATTTCCGCCAAATTCGGTTTGAAGGGACTCTTCACCGGGTGGAAGAGCGTGGCACAGCAATGGCGGCCCAAAAGATCTTTTTTCTGCCCAAAATCCGAATTCCAAATTCCAATGTTAAGCTAATAGGAGGCGAAAATCCCTTCCGCGCCGCGCGCCAAAGAATACTCCTCCGGGGATCTTGGTCTGATCAGGTCTAATTCGGTCTTAAAATGTTCGGGGATAAATTCCGCATCGACCTGGATGCGTTTTGCAAGAAAAGTTAATCAGGTCGAAAGTTATGCCTGCCCAAATGGTGTGGAAGGGAAAATGGGCAGAATTAGCCCGTTTAATAACTTTTTCGCTATGGGGCGGAAAAATCTTTTCCGCACACCGTCGGCCTCCTCAGGTCGCCGCCTGCACGAATCTCGAGTTTGGGGGCCCTGGGGCCCATAGCCAAATTGCGGGCGGGGGGGGGGGGGGCCCGAGTACCGAAAAATGGTGTTTTGTACATTTCAAAGGTCACCGTTGACCCTGAGGAGGTCGCACAGGGCTGAAACCCTATGGGAGGTCTTTGGATGGGCAAAATTGATTTTTGATGGGGTTTTTGGATATTTAGGTTTCCATGTTCCGGGCCGTGTTAACCTTATGGGAGCTTTGATTTTTGCCTGTTTTTTTCCCTTTTGGCCCTTCAACCTCCTTCCGTGCGGTTCGAGCAGGATGCCAAACCCGCACATGAAAATGAAGCTAATCGCGGCCCCTTTCGAATGAGGGGTCGCGGCGGGCCGTAAGTCATCATGGGGCTCCGCGGGGGCCCCTAAAAAAAATAATTCTTGTCCAAACCACGTTTTTCGGGCTTTATATTTTTATATCTCGGCTCCTATGGGACGTGCGGCCCAAAACTGGTGTTCGTTAGACTCGGGGTTAAATTCCGCTTCCGATGGCACCAGTTGCGACCCCCCATCCCCCACGCACCCCCGCTGCCCCCGGGGGACCCTCAAAAAAGGCCTTTTTCGTTTTATTTATTATTTTAATTTCGCCCATGGTAAAAATGTCGGGTTTTACGGTTGTTTCCGCGTTCGTGGCCGTCCCTTGGTCAGCCATCCGGGTTTGGCGGCGATCGGGGCCGAATTGCCGATTTTTCTATACAGAAGCATAGGGAAGCGGTTTACAAAGAGGGGGGCCCCCGGGGTTTTTCCCCCTGGGGAAAAACCTCTGGCACACCTTCCCCCCTCGGCCCCCCCAACCCCCGCCCCTTGCGTCCAAAAAAGTCCGTTCCAAGTGGGTATTTTATAGGAGGGCGATCAATCGTGTCAGCAATTTTTTCGTCAACAATTAAATATCAAATTCTATGCCTGTGAAATCGTATGCAATAAGTTGCTTCGTATGATATTTCACTGAGCGAAGCATTACTCTTTTTACATGAGTGGCTGCTTTAATTGCTCCCTCTGACGACTTAGTGAGGCTTTCAGCTTCGAGACCAATAAGCCTTTTGAATATCTTGTCATAGAAGATTCCTTGCCAGAAAATTCACATCAGTAAATATTCAAAGTAAATTACAGAAATTTCACCTCACTGCCATCTCGTCAAGGGAAAGTACTCCAATGTACATATCAGGAACCTTTTTCACCTTTTCTTGAATTACTTTCAAGGCAGCATACAATCAACCTGGCTCAAAATCAATCTTTTCTAGATGTTCTTGTAGAGTCCTGAGGCTCACTAATGGCCACTTGTTGCCATTTCTGGCTTCTTCGTAGCACGTTGCGCCCATCCTCAGCCACAGCTTCATGCATTTATTTACTGTGTCTGCGCTCCACGGCTTGTAACATCTTTTGCTTTGGTCCGCTTTAATTCTTTCCAATCGGTCCTTATTCAGGAAACGGCTTCAGCCGTCTCGCAACTTGTACTTAATTTTCAAATTTTATACTGTTTATATTTATTATATTCTTACTTGGATTTACCTCTTTCTTGATTTCCCACAAGCAATTTTCGAGGTTGCTGCGCCATGGACTGGAGACCCTTGGGATTGATGCTAACAGACACTCCCTCCGCTGGGTCGACGCGAATGGACTCATGCAGCGGGATGTGCTGACATTATCCCTGTTCAACGTCGAGGAGACTGATGTGGTGGCCTCTGACTTGGCCGCTGACTGCGCGACCCTCTCACGTCTTTCCAACTGTGCCTTCAGACGATTCCTCGCTTCGTCCGCAACCTTCAGCTGTTGGGTTAGTTCGGCATTTGAGGTTTGCCGATCCGGCTCCAGGGGAAGGTCCCCAGCTCCAGGGTGAAGTTGGAGAACAGCTTCTTCATCGCCTTCCGTCATTGACACTTCCATATTGACAGGTAATTTATCACCTACTGGCTCTTGAAGCTGCGTCGGAATGTTGGTATAACGTTGTTTAGTTCATTGGCTTAAGATTAAATCAGACACGTAATTATTCGAAAAGAGAATAATTTATTTTAATTTTTTTATTACTCTATTCCTTGCACTATATCCCCTACACGCAAGCGCTATCAAAATTTGAATTGTATAAGTTTCGCGCGAACCAATGTATTGTGAATTTTCGCTGTGAGAGTGCACCTTCGCCTATTTAAAATAGACGAGCCTATTTCCTGAGCAGGCACTAAGTGGGGGCGAGTGCATATGTATTCGCCTGCAAGTAAATTTGTCAGAAGCCCAAACACCCCAACTGGCGAAACCCACATCGTGTAGATGGTGTGCATTCGGCCAACTTGCGACTTCCATTCTGAGTCGGATCCGATTTAATTTCTAAGCTGTACTACAACGTAAGTTACAGTTTTAATTTTGGGCTTCCTATTTTCCCAAGTGACTTCTGAGCACTTGATTCAATTTTGGCTGCTTTCTGACAAATTGCTAGTAACCCCAGGTGCCCTGCGGGGCCGTTCTGTACTGTTTGAATCGACGGCCTGCGAAGCCTTCCCGGGCGTCGTACGGGCGGCGGGTTTGGACCCTCGACACCCTGAGTCCACCCAAGACCATCTACCCGGTCCTCGCCGTGCAGCCACAGCGACCACCATACTTTTTGAGCAACAGGAGAACATCGCCTGCAGTTATTTTGTGATTGGAACTCGACCTTTGTTTCCAGTGATGAGTACAACATTATTTTTTTGATAGCGCTAGTTCACACACCACGATTGTCAACCCCTACTAACCTCTTCCTTTTTTTTATACTTGCCAAGACAAAAGATGACACATCACAATACAATATTTAGTCTTTTGTAATAAACTGGCAGCAGTATTTTTTTCATTTTCTTGAATTGTCGCTAGTCTCATTTTCTGTTTCACCCCAAAATTTGAATTTCGTGTCAATTAGATTTACGAATCGGATGGGCGCAGCGAACCCTTGAACTTAATTTATTTAAATCCTGGATAAGAATTCAGTTGCGTACCTTTTGCTTATTTAAGGTTAAAATTTAAATAAATAAGCTGGCATTCCTTACTATACAACTAAAATTTAGATTAATGGCATTTGGCCATTAGATCGGAATGTCAAGAGCGTGGATGGGATTTTAAATATTCGTCGAACCTGACGCGAGCGACCGCTCTATTCTTCGGTGATGGGGGAGTTCACGGCGTTGGATAGAGGTTCTTTGCGGCATAGCCCATCCTCATCCAAATTTTATAATATTATGTCTCATATGGCCATTATAATTTATTTATCACATTTTTTAACTTTCCATCCCATAGGTCTTTGGGGAGGTTCTTTAGGAAGACAATTTTCCCTAACCGCTTTGAAAGTAGTCGGCTGCAGTCGTCCCTCATAACAGAGTCAATAGAGGAGACAATACGTTCCAACTGTGCCGAGGATGGCTGAGCGATAAATAAATCTCGCAACTAGCGAAAGAGTAGGAAATCAATCAGAGTTTTCCTGCCACCAATGCCAAGTGTCGGTATCAAGTGGCAACACTAGATAATCGTTGTAACCATGAAGCTCTTGACAGTCAGTTCGACGTCTTTTCGGTTTTGGAGCCATTTTGTAAAACAGTTTGTTAATTTCTTTTATTCCTTTATTTAGCCAGGCCAGTAACTTCCTTTTTCCTCTCGATTTCCAAGCTGGCACACATTCAGCGATGCTTTCGCAGACGGTGGTTTTCCATGCTTCCCAAGCTACAAGAACGTCATCCATTCTTAATATATCGTAGAGCTTTTCAGCAAGATATCCGTGAAGTGCTGGCCAGTTGGCTCCGCACCAGTTCGAGAGGTTCGTAGGTAGCTGCATCGACTGACGAGACTTGACTTTCAGGTGGATAAGTAGAGCAGAGTGATCGCAGACACCGTCAATAACTTCAGCTGAAGAAACAAGATAAGGTGTGTCACACAGGAATAGGTTGATTGTTTTTTCGCTTCTTTCTGTCGTTCTTGTGGAGTTATTGAGCAACTATGCAAATGCAACATCGTTGAAGGCATTCAAGAATTTTTCAGCTGGAGCTACTTTCGGCTGTGGAGGCTCTTTGCTCCAATTGACGTCCGATATTCAAATCTCCCATTTTAAAGCACGTCGACAGAATAACAAATTAAGACCGCCTCGAATACTACGTGGGAACTCCCCAACTAAATCCAATGCAATAACCTGCCAAGAAATAACAGCCAGCATTCCGGTAAGCACGCACGCATCTCTGATTAGCTCTGCAGATTTTCTTACGATTCTGCCGAGTCTGTTTAAGCAACCCAGATGAAACGGGCCCAGGGGCCTCATGAGTTGCTCCACCAAACCTTTATGAGGCGATTCAACCCTAGGTAACCGCTGAACCAGAGAAAAAAGCAAAATTCCAAAATGCGAAGAAGAGGATTGCTAGTGCTCGCCTTGGTCTGCGCGGCTCTCTTTCGTCTGCCCAAGCACGACATACTGCGGCGCCCACAACAACAGCAGGACCCGAGGACGATCGCGAACCCCTAAACCGTCGACTTATTATTGTTGCTTATTGCTTGTTTATTCTCACCAAAAGATGTACATACATGTTAAAAAAACAATTTGTCAAAAATTAAAAATAGGAAGTACATAGTGAGAAAAGGCACCATTCCTGGCAAACATCTCGCTAAAACTCTACCCAGGAGGGAAGAGCCGGAATGGGCCTCAACTTCGCCACCGTCGGGGTTGCTCAAGGTGTCAGGTTGTCCTGCTGGGTGAGTGTTACCCTGGCGCACGGAAGAAATGGCCGCTGTCAATTTTTGAACATTTGCCGCTTTTTTGAAAGGCGTGATAAGTGCAGCATTCACTCTGCCGTGGCAGCCGTAGGCAGCAGTCTCATGATTTTCGCCCTCCTCTGTGGCGAAATCAATGCCTGGCACTCCAGTGATAAGAGCGGATAATGCAGCGGTATGCATACTATGTGACAGGCCAGGTCGTCGAAACCAAATGATAATTTCTTGCTACAGTTGCCACTCCATCTATTACACAGCCTGTTTACGATTTAAGCCCAATGAGAGAAAGAAATCCGTGGCAGGAGGCTACTTATAATGGCGTTGCTCATTACTAATTTTTCTGACTCGCTGATCAACGACGAAAACGTTGCTCCAGCTCCACAAGCACCACGAAACCTGCCGTGCCAGAGAAGTCGCTCCAAGCCGCGACTTTTCACATTTAATGCCCGCTCGATTTCAAACAGAAAAAGACGCGCAGACACTTTGGCCGCGATTGAGCACGCGGACGCAGACATCATTTGTGTGACCGAGACGTGGCTGTCGGCAGACCACGGTGACAACAAGATCATCCCCGCCGATTACGACGTTTTCCGCAATGATCGCGCCGTATGTCAACGCGCCTCCGGCGGTACCCTGATAGCCGTCCGTTCTCATTTGAAGCCGCGCCGACTGAAAAACCTCGAATCTGGCGCCGAATTCGTGTGGGTCGAAATAAAAATGGCGAATTAAAAGTACTGCTTAGCTCGGCTTATAGAAAACCAAACGCCCTCGCCCCATACAACGACCACCTGATTGCCTCTCGATAAACCCGCCGAAATTAAACACCTGTTTGACGTGTGTGTCCTCACAGGGGACTTTAACTTGGACGCAGACTGGCTGCAAAACCCGCCGCGTGCAGGCCACGCACCCGCCGCCGAGTTTCTCGGCACTTTTTCTGAGCTCGCGCTGCAGCAGCTAGAGCTGAATGCAACCCGCACGACAGACACAACTTCAAAAATCCTTGATCTCGCGCTCTGTTACGCGCCCGCGTTCGTTGCAAGCGTGACCATTGTTCCAGGAACGTCAGACCACGATGTAATATTGCTGGATTTCGCGGTTACCCAGAGAGCCACGACCACGACGCACGTAATCTTCGACTTCAAATCAGCTGATTGGCCTGCTGTTAGCCATCACCTCGAGGAAAAATTTGCCGAGTGCACTTTCGAGGGAGAAAACATTGATCGCGGCTGGGAGAAGTGGCTGAGAATTTATTGGGAAGCGCTGGCTGAAACTGCACCCAAGAAACGTTTTCGCCCAGGAAAAAGAAATCCAACACCGTGGATCACGAAAGAATTGCGCTCCGAAATGAATAAACGAGACAGGCTGTTTGAAAGGTGGCAAATCGCAAAGCAGGTTCGACGATTTCTTGGCGGCGCGCAGAAAAGTGTAAAAAGCGTCGCGGACAGCAAGGGACGGCTGGATGTGGAAGTTGGGACGCGGCCCCGGCGGTAACAAATTCTTCTGGGACTACATCAAATCAAAAAGCAAGATTTCTCCCTCTGCTGGCGTGTTTCTAGTGAATGGTGTTAATATGTATTTCCGAGCCTGTGTTTTCCGCTAAACAAAAATTATTTCCCATTCATGCGACGCCGTCCCCCAGGCCCCCTCCACCAACCCTTTGCGATATGTCGGTCAGTGCTGCGTGTGTTTACAGCAAGCTGAAGCAATTAAAGGGCAACGCCACGGCCGGCCCCGACGGCGTGCAGGGCTGCGTGCTGCTAAAGTGCGCTGCCGCTCCCGCTCCTAGCCTCGCGCGCCTCTTCAATTGCTTGTTGCAGCAGTAGCAGTGCTCGCTTCCAGCGGGTTGGAAGACTGCAGCCGTGGTGCCTGTTACGCCGGTAGCCTTCGCAGGTGAAGGGAAGCACCGGCTAAGGTCCCATCAAGGCTGGCACTTCAGGGTATTGCTTTGGCCTTATGCCTCGCTGACATAATTGCATTGAGGATAATTGCATGTGGACGGAACACTCCCAATACGTGGCCGGGCGTTTGCACACGACGGTCACCATGCTTAACGGGTTAAAAGGCTGTGTGTCAGATAAAAGTCTGTTGTCTGTGCACTACGCACACGCGTACTCGATCATGTCATACGGTGTTGTAATTTGGGGCGCGAGCAAGGCGGCGGTGGAGGCTGTTTTTGTGGCGCATAAACGTCTTATCAGGGCTATGGCGGTCGAGCGGTATTGGCGCAGTGTTGATCCTGTACCATCAGCGCGTCCACTTTTTAAGCGCTTCCAGTTGCTTCCTGTGTTTTCCATTTACTTGTTTGAAGCTTGCAAATTTGTTTTAAAATATCCAAGTTACTTCCAGCGGACGCGTGATGTTCACTCGTATTGCACACGCCGAAAGAATGATATTTATGTGCCGCTGCAGACGACTATGATATCAAAGCAAAACCCGGTAGCACGTGCAGCAAGTTTGTTAAATGATTTGCCAGTTGCTCTCCGCCAAGAGGCGCGATATAAAGAGTTTGTAGCGGTATTGCACACTTTCGTGTATGACAAGCGATTATATAATGTTAATGAATATATTTCTGATGTTAAACAGTTGTGACCAACTTGTTGATACTTTTTTATATTTTGTGTGTCATTTTGTATTGTATATTTGCAATTAGATGTTCATGATTAGTGTATAACTGTATTATGAGCATGCTAAAAGTCAAATAAATATATTATTATTATCTTGGATTTATTCTGGTTCAACAGTGATACACATAACCCGGCGGGCCTACAAGAAGAGGCCAAGCCGGGAAATGGCGAGCAAACAAACAGTGTGGAAATTAAAGTGCGAGATTCTTCCTGACGATGTTGGCAGTTCCACGTACTGCAGCTTTCTGCATCAGCTTGAGGTGGTTTGTTGTCAGCGGCAATGTCTCCATCAGCTTCTTCCAGTCTCTGAGCACAACTCCATCGTGGAAATGACAACAAGAACCACGTTGATTTTCCCCAGGTTGTAGATATCCTTCAACTCTTCTGCAAGCGGCTGATACTTTCTCTTTTTAGCGACGACGGTTCTCTCCACATTGGCATCCAAAGGCACGGCGATGTCGATGATCAGGCCTTCTTTCTTCCGTTAGTCAATGACGACGATGTCCGGTCTGTTGGCCTCGACTGCTCGGTCAGTCACCATCTCCGAGTCCCAAAGAAGACGCACTCCTCCAGCTTCCATGACCTGCGGTGGCTTGCCTCTGTAATAGGGCTGCTCTTCCACCTGTAATTTGAAGCTTTTAGCGAGCGCTTGATGAACCCCCTTCGCGACATTGTTATGCCGCTCAAGATACTCCCTTATTGTTATTATTATTAGTAACGGAGAGCAGTGAAATAAAACACGTCCTTTCCCAGTGGTGTCATGAGACTAACTGTATTGTTAATGTTGCCAACTTGCAGTCATACAATGATTTAAGTAATCAGGCTTACCAGTTCCAATCCCACAAACTGGCAAGAAATCGCTGCTGGCAAACTGGTATAAGCATGACATCATCGGTTGGAAAGGTGCTAGAGAAAATTGTTCGAGACAGAATTCATCACTTCCTGGAAGAAAACAAAATTATTCCGGACTGCCAGCATGGTTTTCGGCAGAAAAGGTCATGCACAACGTTGCTCAGTATGATGCTGGTTAGTGGGCGGCCATCGTGGACCAGAAATCCAGGTCGCACATCCATGCCGTCACTTTGGACTGGAAAAAGGCCTTTGACCGTGTGCCTCACGACCGATTAATGTCAAAGCTTTCCTACTATGGTGTGCAGGGAAATATCTAGCAGTGGACAGGTGCCTTTCTGCAAGAGCGAAACCAGTACGTCGTGTACAATAGAGCGAAATCGGAGCTGCGAGAGGTGTGCTCGGGGGTTGTGCAGGGCTCTGTGCTAGGCCCCCTGCTCTTCAACATATACGCAGCCGACTTTCCTGCTGAAGTGAACGCTCAAATCGCTCAGTACGCGGACGACGTAACATTGTGGAAACAAATTCGCTCTGCCGAGGACGCAGGAGAGCTGCAGGACGTCTTTGACGCGGTGTTTGCGTGGTGCGCTAGCAACGGTATGGAGCTCAACGTGGCCAAGTGTCACGTTATGGACGTGACAAGGGCTAAAAACGCGTTGCACACCCCTTACACCGTCGGCGGCACAGTGCTTGAATACAACGACACCGAGTGCATCCTCGGCGTGCATGTAAGCAGGGACTAGCGGTGGAACAAGCACACCGACATCGCGTGCGGCAAAGCGGCCAAAGTGCTCTCGTTCGCGACGCGCAACCTCTACGGCTGCACCCCACGCGTCAAGCGGCTGGCCTATCTGACGATGGTCAAGCCGCTCATGTTCTACGGCACCCCCGCGTGGCACCAGTCCACCCAGTGCAACGTCCATAAATTTGAGAAAGTGCAAAATCGAGCACTTCAGTTCGTGCATGGGCGGCATGTTTCCGAAAAAGCGAGAGAACAGCAGCTGACGGTCCACCAGCAGCTCAGCCACAATGACATGACTTTCTTTAGGAAATGTCTCGACGGTGAAACTGACATTGACGCTATGGAACGCATAATCGTGGGCAAAACAATGAGAAACGCGGATGGCGAGCACCGACTGATTCCTCCATTCGCACGCCCTGATCTCGGAGTGCACTCGTTCTCATTTCGCATCGTGCAAAAATGGAATTCCCTCCCGTCCGCCATTAAATTGTGTCCGGTTTCCCAGTTTCCAAAATAGTAGTATGGGAGAGATGATAAGAGTAAATGGGTAAGAACTGAAATATATATTTCATTATATAAATAACAAATATTCTTTGCATTACAGACAACGAAAATACATCATCTGTCCGTTCTGCCTAACTGGCCGGGAAAGGAGAACACCTGGAATACAGGCCCTACCATCACACATAAGCCTGGGTTGTCGCCGCAAGCTGAGCCCGAATGGATCCTACTTCTGTCAGAATTGCGGCACCTTCAAAGACTTATCTGAGTTTGAGTTCAGCAAGCACTTGACGAAATGCAGGCTGCAATGCCATTGCTGTGACTCTCCAGAAAAACAGAATATCTGCAACTTGCTATCCCACATCCAGAACAAGCACCTTCGTGGTACATCGGAGTTAGAGTAAGTCATTTCAAAAACGACCTATAAAATAATTTTAATGTCTTTATTTTTATTCTAGTCGCAAGTGGTTATATTACAATACAAATAAAGAGGACACAACACACCTTATTAAGGGGGATCAAGATGTGGAGGCGATACCTTACCCCCGAGTTAAGTTTACGATGTCGGAAAGGTATGGCCCCGAATTCCAGCTTGATCCAACCGACCGAGCTAGCATTTATGACGAGAGCAAAGAAGCAGCAAACCAGCCGTACCTGACTGACAACACGATAAATCCGCCTGGGAGATATTGCTGCCCCGTGATGAGAATACTTGTGCTTTAGGGGCCGCGGACGCTCGCCTGTCTGTTGCGCCGTCTGCTTCTCCGGACGCCGTGCCCACCGCGAGAGCCAATGCCTTGCGACGGTATGTTTTAAATTTAGGTTTGTTCTTTTTGCAGCCGATTTCTCAGGTGGGCTGACAGATACCATGAGCAGATGCGCTATCTCAACTTTTTGCGGCAGCTGCATGTCAAGTTTGCAATGTATCTACACAGTGCGTCCTCTTGCCATGCCGAGGTTGATCTCATCACGCAATCAATGGCTTACGTGTCGTCACGTAGTTTGGAACCGCTGACAACGACTGGATTGGATACTTTCAATGCCTGCAGGGTGTTCGCCGCGATCACTCGTTCGTCTCTTGGCACCATCGGTGCCGAGGTGGTGTCAAGACTGGAGTTACGTCCGTTTGTCAGCCTTTTGATAACAGGTTCTTTATTCCGCAATTTTTTTCACTGTTTCAGATCCAGATGTTTCGGCTGATTGGCGAGAAGGGCTGGAACGAAACCAAGTACAAGTTTGCGACGTGGGATTGAAATTGTCATCATTGTGCTCTAGGTGTGTAATCGATACACAGATGAGCGATGACTGACCCCAGGAGGTACATCAAGAAATTAGCGGATTGTTTTGCAAATTAAGAGTGATTTGATGAAGATGTCAAAGAATTTCGAAAATTTATTGCTTTTATTCTTTCGTCGTCGCGTGTTTATATTTTTGGCCGTTTGTAACTGGCAGTGTTCTGTTTTCAATAATTCGTAAGAATCGTTCACTTCAACTTTTTGTGATGCAGTTGTTTTCAAATGGATCGTGCAATGTTGACGGTAACGATATCGACAACTCCCCCTTTGTGTTAATCAAGAATATTGGGTGCAGCAACATCTGCGAGACGCAGATATCAAACTTGTAGTGACACGACAGAGCGTGTTTTTATCGTAGCCAAACAATATATTTGTTGTGAACGAAAGATCGTGGAGGATCTCGTCGACCAATGCTGCATCAAATAAACGTTTAAGATTTGGCCACTCGTTTTGCGTCGCGGACTTTGATTTTTATTTTATATTCGGTTTAAATGCGATATCGTCTCTTTGCTTGAATGTTCTGGATGAGATATTTACAGATCGCTGTTGAAATAAAGAGTGATTTGTTAAAGACTAGTACGCATTTTTCATAATTAGTTCTCACAATCTCCATTCGGCGCCTCTCTCTTTTTCTTTTGCTGCTTTGTTTTTCGGTGACGGTTTTGACAGTCGCCTCTTTGCACTTATGAAGCTTGAATTCACGTGCCTGGTACATGGTCAGCGGCTTTGCAAACGTGTACAGCTTTGCACTATATGGTTGCGAGCGTTATGCTTGGATTTTGTGGTGGCGCATGCTAGGGTTGATTTCTGCATGTTTGAACGTGATAAACGCAATCGTTGCGCAGGCGTCTGTGGCTGTCGGCACACAGTGACGTATTGAGTGTCATTAAAGTCCCGACCGGATCGGGGATAGGTTGTGTTGTTCTGCTCCTGACGAGAATTGTGTTTATCGCTATGGACCCTGTTTTGAAGTATGTAATTTGCGTATGTAGTGAACGCTTGAACGAGTTGTTGTTTATTTTCGTGCGGATGTAATTATACATTTGATGTGTGTGGCGTCAATCGCGGCCAGGAGGCTTATGGTGTGGGCGGTCAAACTGTCAGTTGAGCTGTGCATCATTTTTGTGCGGCTTAACGATATGCGTTTTTGCCAGCAGACATGAAGCTTGTGAGCATGCTCGCGATTTTTTTGCGCACGCTTTTATTTCGCGGGATGTTATAGAGGCACTTATTGTATATCTGTTGCAATTTTATTTCACGACAGTGCCCTACATAAGAGACCAAGGCCGTACAGTTTGATGGACGCCATCCAGAGCATCGCGTAAGTCTGGCTTAAAGCAATTCATTTATTACGTAATCCTCCGCATTTGAGCACTGCCCATCTGACAGTGACGGAGTTCGAGGACACCGCCTGTCGACCACGAGATCGACCAAGGCGAGTGCCCGGCTCTGGGTGCCGATGACCGGCCGAAAAAATCCAAATTCAGATTATTCGCGGGAACTCCCACGAGAGAGTTCCCGCAGCCCAAAAGCAGAACAGGCTAGATCTGGGCGCCGGCTCTTCAAGCCGCGCCAGATAGTAAGGCGTAGCGCATTTCCCCTAGACACGCGCGTTACAGACAATTTAGACAATTGACAAAATCAGTCCTCTCGCCGTCGATTTCCACTGTCTGATATCCCTTCGTGTGATTTCGTTTCAACTCTGATAGCAGTATTCTCGACGACTTGAGGCTCAGCAGTGATTTAATCAACCAAACAATAAAGTATGTCAACAATAACATTTTCAAAAAGGAGTAATTTTTAACGAATAAACAAACCTCTTCTTTTGAGAAACTGATATTCTCTTCTTGTTATTCGCGGGGCATGCGGCTCTTGGGCCATCCGCATTCTCCACAACTTCAATATCAGCCTGAGCCGATTAGTTTGTATTCATTGCTAGTAGCTGTTTTTAAGTCTTTACATTATATTATGTATGTTTAAACATCTAAAACAGACCAGCTTGAAGGCCTAAACTTAACAGATCAGCAGGCACACGAACGCAGCGTTGGGTGCACGTGCGGGCAGCGGAGTAGTGTTTACATTGGTTGTTATCAAATCAATAATATACAAGGACGCCACCTAGGTAACTACATACGCAACAATTTGCTGCTCCGCAGTTTTTAACCTTTTTGTCCCTTGTCTGACTGTTGCATGCTACCTGGTGGGTCCAGGGGACCCATGAAATGTCCCCCAAGCGATTGGGGTCATTTCCCTCTGACACCCACTAGAAACTGAGAAGTTTTGACCTGAAATGCGGTGCCGGCTGATTCTCGCCTTGGCCGTCGCTGTTTACACACGCTGCCTGAGCATTGACCGCCAGCATGTGCCCGGCGCGCCGATCGACCCTTTTTCCGCCTCCTTCAGCACGCTTGAGGTCGCCGAAAATTGTAGCGTGTCCTGCTGGTCCTTGATCAGCTGCGGCGGGGTAAGAGGACGCCGAGCTAATCTATTGCTCTGGAATGCCTGTTGTCAGATTTTCTCACGCCGAAAGTTGGGCCTCTCATCGGCACTTTTCAAAAGTCTGACAATTTTCGCGCTCTTTTGCGGAGACATCCAGGTATTGCCAGGGCCTCTCAGCCAGCCGACAACATGCCATCTCTGCGACAAGGTAGGAGCCAAAAATGCCGTGAAAATTCTGTGTGCCAACTGCGGCAAAATATACCACGGCGTGTGTCTCTCAAAAATGATTCGGATGCCAGCAAAAGAAATAAGCGCATACCGCAAGAACGGAAACTACGTGTGTTGGAGCTGCACTATTCCTACGATGAATGACTCGTTTTGGAGCTTGCCCCCACCACCCCCAAGCCCCCCATCAACTCGAATTCTCCCGCGCCAAGTGGACAAAAATGCCGTAACCTTCATCTGTTTTAACGCGCGATCGCTGAAAGACAGAAAGAAGACTGCCGACTAGACATCACCAAATGTTTTTGACTATCGATATAAATCGATATATATCGTCTGAAAAAATATCGACGTTAAAATATCGTCCTATATAACCTATGTTAAGCCACAAAAAAACATCGATAAAAATCGATAAATATCGTCAGAAAAAATATCGATATTAAAAATCGATTTTTATTTGGCCATGTCTACTGCCGACGTGCTCTCGCTGCTTACTGCACACGAGGCCGACGTGTGCGCAATTAACGAAACGTGGCTATCGCCGGACGTTCACAATTACGAGGTGCTGCCGCGCGACTACGTTGTCCTGCGTAAGGACAGGCTGGGGGGCCGCCGACCTGCCGGAGGCGTTGCTCTTGCAATACGGCCACACTTGCAGCCAAAGAGGTTGCAACAACTCGAGGGCCAGGCCGAGATAGTGTGGGCGCAAATAAAGGCAAACTCGCTGCATTTCCTCGTCGGGTCTGCGTACAGGCGGCCAAACGCGGACACCGTTTATAACGCGGCGCTTTTAGAATCGCTCGAGCTTGCAGCGGCTGAGCAACATAGCTACGACGGGTGTTTCTTGATGGGCGACTTTAATCTTAGCGTTTCGTGGCTTTTGGATCCACCTCGCGCTCACGCAGCCCCCGCAGATGATTTTTTGAGCGCTTTCACCACTATGGCCCTGGAGCAGCACATTAAATCGCCAACAAGAACGACAGAAAACTCGGAAAATATCCTCGACCTTTTCCTCAGTGACGTTCCCGAGCTCGTTGCGGCCGCTAATGTTGTGTGCCGAATCTCTGACCACGATGCCCTCTTAGTCACCCTATCGGTCAGTTCTTGCCGCCCAATCAGCGCGCCGCGCGAAATTTTAGATTTCCGTCGTGCTGACTGGTTTGCAATAAATGACGTATTAGAGGGGCTCTTGCAGCCAGTTATGCAGAAAACAGACATGAATGAAGCTTGGGAAAGCTGGAAAAAAATCGTCTTTGACTGTGCAGAGGAATTCATCCCAAAAAGAAGAGTTGGCGGTAGGAAAAAGCGGCTACTACCGTGGATGAATACGGGCCTGAAGAAAGTTATAAAAATTCGGGACGAGCTTTTCAGAAAATGGTTGAGGGAAAAAACGGCCGAAACGCGAGATACGTTTGTAGCGGCACGTAGAACAGTCCAGAAAGCACTGAGAGCGACGAGAGACAACTGGCTCTGGAGGATCGGAAATGGACCGGACGGCAGCAATGAATTCTGGCGCTACATCAATTCAAAGACAAAAGATCCTAACAATAATCTCACGTGAGGTGGCTGCTGGATTCAGTGCAGTTTTTCAAAGAAATTTCTCGCGAGCCGTAAATATATTTCCTTTCATGAGACGACACACGCCGTGCGTAGATTCCACAGAAGAAATGTGCGATTTGGTGTGCACAAGTGCCGAGGTGCATAACCGGTTGCAGCAAATTAAGGCGAGCGCAGCTGCTGGCCCAGACGGATTGCCAGCTCCCCTGCTCAAATACTGTGCCGCAGCGCTCGCTCCTTCTCCCGCACACGTTTTCAACAAATCGCTCGAGTCCGCCGAACTTCCGGCCGACTGGAAAACTGCAGCAGTCACCCCCATATTCAAGGACGGAGATAAAAGCAACATGCAGAACTATAGGCCTATCAGCATTACATCTCTTGTGGGAAAAACGCTCGAGCGAATCGTGCGAGACAGAACTGTGGAATACTTAGAAAAAGAAAAAGTAATTCCCTCATGCCAACATGGATTTCGGGAGAAAAGAAGCTGCACCACTTTGCTGACGGGGACAATAGACCACTGGACAGCTGCCCTGGACGAGGCGAGCGGCACTCACATCCACGCTGTTTTCCTGGACTGGAGCAAGGCTTTTGATAAAGTCTTGCATCCGAGGCTCCTCTCTAAGCTGCAGCACTACGGCATAAAAGGTCAAATGCTTAAGTGGTACGAGAACTTCCTCGTTGGCAGAACGCAGTTTGTCAAGTTCGGCGGAGAGAGCTCGGAGCCTTGTGAGGTGGCCTCGGGAGTTGTTCAGGGGAGCGTTCTCGGCCCGCTCCTCTTCAACATTTTCGTCGCGGATTTACCAGAAATGGTAACAAGCAGCACCCTTGTCCAGTACGCCGATGACGCGACCATTTATAAAGAAATAAGATGCCAAGAAGATGCCGACGCGCTGCAGGAAGATTTGTTCAACATCGACATTTGGTGCTCCAACAACGGGATGACTCTGAACGCCAAAAAGTGCAAAATCATGGACATAACCCGCGCGCGCGTCCCTCTGCAGTTCGTGTACACCCTCGGTGCTACGGTTCTCGAGTACGTGCACAAGGAGCGTATGCTCGGCGTGCACATCTCAAGCGACCTCCGATGGCACGAGCACACGGACATCGTGCGTGGGAAGGCAGCACGAAACCTAAGGTTCGCGGCGCGCAACCTGCAAGGGTGCACGGCCCGCGTTAAGAGGGTGGCATACCTGACTCTTGTGAGACCGGTAATGACTTTCGGCCTCCCAGCCTGGCACCCGACAACACAAGACAACGTCAACAGGCTGGAGAGGGTGCAAAAGAGGGCGGTGCATTTCATCTATGGCCGCAATCCACCGCCGGCCAATGAGCAAAAAATCATGCCATTCCCAATGCTGCTGAGATACAATGACTTTATCTTTTTCAAAAAGTGTGAGTGTGGTGAGACCGATTTTAACGCGCGTGCGAGAATAATTGAGGGTCGTGTATTGAGAGGTGATAGTGGCCAGCACCCCCGCCTCCAGCCGCCTCCGACCAGCAGTGTTTTCGGCCAGCGCGCGTTCTCCTTCAGGGTAGTCAAGCCATGGAACGATTTGCCTCTGGCACTCAAAGACTGCAACGCCGCGCAATTCCCCGCTCTCCTCAAGCAGCACATGTGGCAAGAGTTTTAAAGTGTCTGTGAACGTGTGCTTTTCGTGTTAGTGATTTTTCCCACGGGCGCATTGCGATGACTTCGGTCTGTTAAATCGGTTTTCCGCTAGCATTGTTGCCTTTTACTCATCGATAATTTTTGACTTTGACATAATGTACTATATTTGTACTGTATTTGTATTATGACATGATGAGAATAAACAAGTATAATAATAATAATAACAACAGATGGCGTTGAACGTCGCAAGAGTGCTCACTTTTAAAAATAGGTTGGCGGTAACAGTGAATTTTGACTATTGCTCCTCGAGCACCGAACTGACAATCTTTAAAGGCATTTGCTGCCAGTAAAACTATCCCTCGTCCCACTGCAGTTCGTCCCTGTCCCGTCCCGTCCCTGTCCCATTATAAAAAATTCGTCCCGTCCCAGAGGGAATCTGAAAGGTACGGGACGGGAATCCCGTAGTCCCTTTCCCTGGTCCCCTCTCCAGAATAAACCGGATGTCTATTGTACAGGGTGTACAAGAAATGAACGACCACTGATCCCGGGGCTCTATTTTGAGAACCCAGAGTCCGATCCGAAAAATTCCAACGTCGGCATAAACTTTGGCTGTGTAGGAAGGACCAATAATTGGTGTCTACCCTCCCAGGTGTATTGTTGCGCCGGTACAATGCAAAATGCTCAGGCGAAGGTGTCTGATGGAAAACTCGGGTGAAATTTTTCGAGACACAAACCTTCGTTTTTCTATCGTGCAAATAGGTTTTCTAGGGTAAGATTTCACGGGAATTCCGAATCCAGCGTTATTTTTTCGATATGCAATGTTTATTTTTTTTCAGGAAAGCGAACTTTTTAATTTCAGGTCACCAAAAATTACGGCTTTCCCAAATTTTCTCACAAAATGTAAGCACAACATCGATTCTGGCTGAAATTTTCCGGCCAAGCCATTGTTGATGTGAAACAATCGGAAAAATTATGATTTTTCATGAAAATCGGTGAAAATGTCTAACTCCGGCAACACGTGTCGGGAAGCTCGGCTCGAAAGGAGAGTTTTGGGACAAATCTTGTCGAGTTAAGTCGAAATTCGATATGCTCCTAGAAAATGGCAAGTTGGTCTGGAAAAATTTTAAAATCAGACCAAAATTGTCCACTTTAATAAGGGGTCCGTGTTTGGCCATGCAGCTCGGCACCTATGTGTCAAAAAGCAAAAATAAGCACAGATTCTGAAAGCTGATAAAATTTGCAATCTTCTTTGTGTGGAACAAAAATTTCTTTCGCCTTCGACTTTCCCGGAAAATTCCTTTCAAAATTCACAAAACTTCTTGGGAAAAGGAAAAATATCAACAAAAAATTTTCAAGAAAGCCAAAACCTAGTTGGGGTCTTTATTTACATCTCGTGAAAAAATAAAAACATTCGTGCAATCTGTTTTCATGGTGCGCAAGATTTCCCAAGTGTCCAACTTGAAAAAAAAAACGAAAAAATCAAAAGTGTCCAAACATGTTCCAATCACACATTTTCATACTTTTCACAAAGTGCTGATTCCATTAATGTTTGATTTTGAAAATCCGAGCATTATTCGAAAAGTTATAGAACTTTGAAACATTAAAGAAATTTTTGAAAATTTAAAAATATTTAAAATGATGTTCCTTTTTTAAAAATTATCCGATTTAAATAACCAAACATATTTGAAATCAGCATATGAAGACGAGTCCGAAAATGTGCAATTTGACTATTTTTGGAAACTTTTGATATTTCTCGGTTTTTTTAAGTTGGACACTTGGGAAATCGCGCGCAGCACGAAAACGGTTTGCACGAATGGTTTTTTTTTTCATAAGTTAAAGAAGACTTAAGCTAAAGTTTCGCCATCTTGAAAAATATTTCTCGATATTTTTCCTTTTCCCAGAAAGTCTAGTAATTTTTAATGGGATTTTCCGGAAAATTCCAAGGTGGAGGAAAATTTTTTCCTCATGAAGAAGATTGCAAATTTTATCAGCTCTCAGAATCTGTGCTTATTTTTGCTCTCAGACCCATAGGTGTTGAGTTGCAATGCCAAACACAGACTCCTTAAGAAAATGGACAATTTTGGTCTTCCAAAACCAAAATTTTTCCTGCTCAGCACCTTTATTTTGTGCTCTCAAACTGAATTTCACGTTTTTTTGTCGAGATTTATGACATTTGACCGCCTATACGAAATGCGTTCCTCGGTTGGTAACGAAAAGACGGGTTTTAGTAGATTTTTCATAACAATCAAAAAACTCCGAACAATTTCAAGTTTTCAACCTTAAATTTGGTCTTTGCGGAAAATTTCACCCTGAAAACATCTGCGACACGACAATTTTTGTAGACTTTGACGTCGACCGTCATCCCTTGTCAGCCCCGCAACCCTACACCCTAAAAAAACTCCCCTTTTCAGCAACGATTTTAAACCCTGGACTGTAACTTAATCACCTCAGGTCGCGCAACCTTATGACTGTTTCAACGCGGTTTTTCCGGCATCATCAATTTCTTTTTCCACTTTCGGTGGCGGCGCGGTGCGGATTGCGCGGTGTGGCGGTGCGAGGGGCGGAGGCGTTTTTTTGGCGGAGCGTTGGATGGCGGCTCCGCTCGTTATAGAGAAACGCAGGACTTTGTCGCCGCTCTTTTTTGTGAAGCACGACGGCGGCGCTCGATTTGGAGTTTCATCAGATCTCTTGTATTTGAAGGATAGAGTTGACCTTGTTTTGTTAAATTTAACCATCGATATGTACTTTTCTTATCACTGGCTACCCTGTTTCTGTGGCCTGAGAGTCACTTATTTAATTCACAAGATTAAAACATAAATTTTATTACAGGCGTAGCGGCCGCCACCTCCACAGAGAACGGTGCCCCCGGAGAATCACACCCCGTGTGACTTTGAGCAATCGGCCTGGTACCAATAAGGTCTGATTGTTTGGCAATTTCTTTCATCCAAAGCTTGCTGGCCGGTCGCCTGTGCTCAGCATCTACCTTTTCTGTGGACAGCCGCCAGCTGACAGTTACTTGATATTCAAAGATCAACCTTTTTTGTCTGATTTTCCTTACAATAAAAAATATTTGTTTGTGAATGATTTTTTAGCACATGCCATGTTATGTGAACTCTTCATAGTTATTCATTTTCCCCTTTTTGGATAGCTAAAAAATTTTCCATGCGTATTTTAACTGTTTCATCAACAATAAAATAATAATTCTTCGTATTTCCAAGCTATATATATTTTACACGGATTTGTTCGGAAGTAAAATTGCCGACTTACATTAATTTCTCAGTTTATTATTGAATGACTGACTGAAAGGAGGACTGCAGAAGGATACAGCTCAACAAGTAATAGTTAAATTTGGCAATAGCTAAAATACCTACAATTTCCCTGGACTAAAGATATTTTTAAATAGTGACCAAGAATCATGAGCAAAAAATTACGTGACGTTTAAAAAAATTACTATGTAGGAAAGTTTTTTCAAATTTTTACTAAAGAAAATGTACCTTAATCTCTACTTGCATTCCACTTGATCTTGCATCTGTTATACCTGTGAATTTATATTGCATAAAATGCTCTCTCTTTCTCTTTCTCTCTCTCTCTCTCAACTTTTAAAATTTGTGAGCTAAATATTTTTGTTTGAATTAAAAAGAAAAAAACATACTTTATTGATGGTTAAAAATTTTATTTCAGTCAGTCATTCAATAATAAACAGAAATTAATGTAAGTCGGCAATTTTACTTCCGAACAAATCCGTTTAAAATATATATAGCTTGGAAATACGAAGAATTATTATTTTATTGTTGATAAAACAGTTAAAATACGCATGGAAAATTTTTTACCTATCCAAAAAGGGGAAAATGAATAACTATGAAGAGTTCACATAACATGGCATGAGCTAAAAAATCATTCACAAACAAATATTTTTTATTGTAAGGAAAATCAGACAAAAAAGGTTGATCTGTTAATATCAAAAGTAACTGTCAGCTGGCGGCTGTCCACAGAAAAGGTATAGATGCTGAGCACAGGCGACTGGCCAGCAAGCTTTGGATGAAAGAAATTGCCAAACAATCAGACCTTATTGGTGCCAGGCCCTTGCTCAAAGTCACACGGGGTGTGATTCTCCGGGGGCACCGTTCTCTGTGGAGGTGGCGGCCGCTACGCCTGTAATAAAATATATGTTTTAATCTTGTGAATTAAATAAGTGACTCTCAGGCCACAGAAACAGGGTAGCCAGTGATAAGAAAAGTACATATCGATGGTTAAATTTAACAAAACAAGGTCAACTCTATCCTTCAAATACAAGAGATCTGATGAAACTATTGTCCAATAATTATCAATAAACTCTGCCAGCTGGTGTGGCTGTCGGCCGGGGCAGGAAACAGCTGGTGCTGCTGGTAGAGGCGGCCAGCCAGCTTTTAATATGGAGGCCAAACAAAGTCCATGGCCTTGGTGGTACCAGAGGCCGGTTTTGCTCCGCGGCGGATGGCGGCCGGTCACACGGGGTCATCCGGAGACATCGTAATATTAGGGGGTGGCAGCCTCATGAGCGTCTGTGCCTGTGAAATAAAGCACAATTAATATCATAGCTGTTCTTCAGAAATTAAAATATATAAATATACATGGAAGTTGCTGAGATAAATTTCAAATTATATGTGTGTGCATATTATGGTGGACTCACACTTTCCACTCTCTTCAACTTGATCGGTCATTTGAACATAAAGAATAAAACTCGAACATCCAGGGATAAAAAGCGAAAAATGAATAATGTTAATATAATATAATAATGCCCTACCTAGAAGTGTGAGAAGGTAAAAAAGTGCGAGTTCTACATAAATGTACACACATACATAACACGGATGATTGTTTATATTTTGCTTTCAAAATTAATATCGATTCTGCCAGCATAAATATATGTATTTGTTCAGACAAGATACATGCCTGCGGTAGTTGCGGCAGATTTTAATAATTAAAATATGTACATATGTTATTAATTAATATTACCGTTTTTAATTCATTGTTCTAGGTGGTGAACATAATTTGTTACTTGCATTTATTTGTATTTGAATTTCACTGTTGCATTGTTGCATTAAGACAACAGCACCCAGCTGTTTGAAAATTAATGAACAGATGACCGCGAGGAGAGCCAACTTTTGCGATCACTTTTTGCAGGAATAAAAAAATCAAAGAGCAGAATGAAACTTAAAGTTTAACATACTTTTAAATCAAACGACTTGTCAGCGACGCGGGGCAGGGGCCGCCGAATGGGTGCAATCGGCCCTGCCGGCGCGCCTTCTCTCTATCACGAGGTCGGAGCCTGTTCTTCTAGCCATGGTCGACTTTAAAGGGTGCAGGGTGGACAAGAAGGGAAAATGCCCGGTTACTATACCATACCAGTTTATTGCTGATGGCGGCGACATTACAGCGTGGCTGCCCAGAGGGACGAGCGGGGGAGCGAGAGAGTTACCCTCTTGCTACCCTCTTGCTCGCGTGCCGTCAGGAGAGCGAATGTGTGGGTGCGAGCAGGTCGTGTGCTCGCGAGAGGGAGGCTCTCACGTCGCCTTTATTGATACCTGAGTTTCTCCCTCCACTCTCCCCTGTGGGCGCCCGAAAGTTCACGTCAATACATATCGGTGCGCAACAATTATTAATGCGATCGTAATATCGTCAGGTAAAACCCTGACATCTCACCGGGGTTTAGTTTTTTCTTTTCTTTTTTTTTTCTTTTTGAACCTTAATTCTAACATTTATTTCATTTCCCGTTCTTACATTTTCTCCGGACATAATTTTGTAGTCATGTGTTTGTGTGACCCAATTACTTAAGTTTATTCTAATTAAGTATGTGTGTATGTGTGTGACATAAGTGTAGTTTTGTGTTTTCTAAAATGTGTCTTATGTATTTAACTTTCACTTTCGGAGATTTATAGTAAAAAGTTAATTGTAATTAAATGGTAGAAAACCTTCTACCTCTCCAACCAGCAAAGAAAAAAAAATTCCAAATTTAATTCGAAATTTACCAAAACTTGAATAGTTAAAATGAAATTAAAAAAGGGGAGGAAAAATGATAAGTAAATCGGTTGCTCTTAACCAAGCGAGTAGAGTGGGGAACAGCGAAGAGACTTGCATGGTGACTGACTGATCCTCTGAGGGTGCCAGGTGATGGTGATCTGCGGCTTATTGGTTGGTGTTATCTGGTGTTGAATTTGGCTTGGTTGATCCTGGTTTTCGTCAGTTGGTAGAAGTTCTGGTCCCAGCATGACTCGATGATAAATGATGGCTGGTGCGATGTGTCGTGTGTTTATAGCCATGCGCGTGTGTGGAGGTGTGATGAGTTTTGTCCAGGAGACGAGGGCTGCAACTTCCATGATATTTACCCAAACTCTCTCGTTCTGTATGTCTTGGTGAGCACCTTTTACAGATTAAATTACTAAAAAAAATTTAAGAATTATTGGGGTTGGATGTTATCTTTTTTTTCGTTAATGAATCGCGACTTGCAATAAAGAAATACTCCGATAGCGAAATGTTAATGTCGATGTAAATATAATGCTAAATGTGTTATAGTCTAACTTAATAAAGAAACGTAAGCAAAGTTCTGGTGAATGAAATTCCAGCTTAAAAGTACCTAAAATCAAGAAGGAAACGATTTGCACCTTGTTTTCTTTGATTGCCTAATCTGAACAAAACAAAGTTAACCATGTGTATATACGTTTGACGGTTGACCCATTTGTTGCCTTGAAGAAAAAGTTAAAGAAATGCTAATATCTATTTTTTTTTTGGACAACCGTTCGCCGAGATAGTTAGGAAGTGAATTGAATTCTCCGTCGTTAATTTAAAGAAATATACCGAACATAATAATGTAACACTCGCGTCCTTTGCACTATGAGTAAATGTCATTGTTTTTGTTTTAGCACTGCACAACACTACATACTTTTTCGGAAACGTTTTTGTCTATGTCTTGGAAGTGTTCGTTTTTCCTTTGTTGCACGTTGCACATGTTCGTTTTGTTATGGATTAACACATTAGCTGGCCGACGGTACCGGACTGCTAGGTTCACTCGAATGTCTGCTGCAGTAGGTGATAGGTTGGTTCGCATTGTTGTGGGATGTCAGAGTCACAATAGTCTTTGGCTGGAAAGCTCCTTGGTTTTCCAGGGGTCATCTGTTTCAGGTACCACGTCAATGGTCAGGTCCCGCTTGTTTTAGGAGTTGTTACTCTTTCTTGACTCTGTGTTCGGTTGATGTGCCCGTGGGTTGAGTATAGGTGCAGTGGAAGGTATTTACAGGAAATGGCACTAAATTTACGTTACTAGTTCTTTCTGTGAACTTAAAAAAAACTTGATAATGGTGCCTTAAATATTCAAATTTTCAATTTCATCGTGTGACAAAGATGTAAAAAATTTATGACAAACAAATTTGAAAATAAAACAAAGGGAAAAATATTTACTCGTATTAAATTTGAAAAGTGGCGAGAAAAAAAAGATTAACTTAGAAAATAATTGTTGTATAAAAATAGTGTTCATAAAATTATGTTGTAGGCAAATTAAAAAAATTGTCTTGAAAATGAATTATTTTTATAGAATGGTTCAACGATATACTCTTTTTTTCTCATTAAGCGTTTACTGTTGTATCTAATATCCATAAACTTTGTAACTTAATGTGAGCTTAATATCATCGAAAGTGTGGAAAATTACGTTAATTTACTACTAAATCCATTAATTTAATTATTTCTATGTTATTTCTTGTTTTGCTGCTTATAAGTCTTTATGTTGATGAGGTTGTTCAAATTAGTGCTAGAGTAGGCGTATGAATTAGGAGAAACATTGTGTAAGCTATGAAAGTGTGTGTGTGTCTTGTGGAGTTCGTCAATCTTCACAATAGAAATCTATAAATTATTATTTTTTCTAAATGTATTAAAAATTGCCGTAATATTTTGTTTTGTTGAACGATATAAAATGATTTTGTTTTAGAAAGCATTTTTTGTATATGAAGGTGTAGTGTGGTGAGTTCTTTGACCTCCGTAAAATAAAAATAAAAAATACGGAACTTAATTTGAGAAATTAGTGGCGATTTTATTTATTACTGCTCATGAGTGTATGAATTTAATTTAATTTTTTTTGCTTTTCTAAGTAACTCATTTTTAGTGTTGTTGTGTTCTAAGTATACATATGTATTTCTATAGCAGAACTGTGTTGTATATGTTGTGATAACTGGATAAATGTTTGATGGAAGACTTATACTGGAAGTGTTTATTTCAAAGCGAAAGGGTTCTAGAGGTAGGTAGAGGTTGGTACCCTAGTAACCAGTCAACGTTGATTGAAGCTTGATTCAAGCTTGAACGTCAAGCACGTCAAGCTTGACTCTTACTTGACGTCAAGCTTGACATCAGTCTTGATAATGTCCGCTGATATAAGCTTGTTTCAAGCTTGACGTCAAATTTTCTCAAAAATGGCTCTGGTGCTCTCAGGGCACTTTTTTTTAGCAATTTTGATTTTTTTTCTTTTTGGAAAATTTTTGTGGATTTTAAAATAAAAATTGTGGCAATTATTTTTATTTTTTGCGTTAATTTATTGATTTTACTAGAAACATATTTTGGGTCTTCAAATGAAATACATTTTATTTTCTTTACCGCACTCATGCTCGCATATATATCTGGAGAGCTGACGCTAGTAAATTTATAGAGAGCGCACACATATAATGCACCGCCGACGAGGGCGGGGGCACCCCTATATATGACCGACGCGAGGGAGCGCTTTTTAAACATAGCAAATTCTAGGAAGGTTGGCCGGAAGATACAAAAATGAAAAGATCATTTGAATATTTGTCATTTACATACTATACAATAATCGTATTTTCATGCAATAAAGAGATTTTCAAATAGGACTCCATATCAATATAATATAATGTCGAATATGCAAAATCTAAATATAGAAGCCATATATTATCTCACATATTAATAATGATCGAGAGCAGAGTATGTGTGTTATAGTATTAAAATGCCATCATATTTAGAACAGACACAAATATTATAATTTTACAAGAAATATTTGAAGAACAGAGTATATTTATACCAAAAACTAAAGTATTCTACCGCAGCGCAAGAAAATTGATTCGTAAACTCAAGTGGAAAATTGAAAAATCAAAGTCCATCTCCACATAATACGTATCTGATCTTTCTTTCCAACTTCAAATTTATCTGGCCGAGCTCGAGTGCCTGGTCGAGCCCGAGCGCCTGGTCGAGCCCGAGCGCCTGGTCGCCCCTGAGCGCTTGGTCGAGCCTGCGCGGCTTGCCGTCCGCACAGAGCGTCTGGCCAACGTAGATGAGTTCACAGAGGAAATAGACGTGGAGCGTCTGCTGGGTGACCTTGAGCGCCTGCTGGGCGACCTTGAGCGCCTGCTGCGCGACCTTGAGCGCCTGCTGCGCGACCTTGAGCGCCTGCTGCGCGACCTTGAGCGCCTGCTGCGCGACCTTGAGCGCCTGCTGCGCGACCTTGAGCGCCTGCTGCGCGACCTTGAGCGCCTGCTGCGCGACCTTGAGCGCCTGCTGCGCGACCTTGAGCGCCTGGGTGACCTTGATGAGCGCCTGGGTGACCTTGATGAGCGCCTACCATTACTAGGAGTCCCTTTTGTAGCCACCATTGTTGAACGCCTTGTTGAGGGCACTTCTGAGGAAATTGAAGGAGCAGCAGATTGTCTATCTTGACGCCGACCATTCGATCTGCAAAGAAATAAGTTGAAGAGTGTAATCGATATTTTTTCAATTCAATGGCAAGAGCAGCTTATTAGCATTCAATAATTTTATTATTTCCTGAGCAATATAGGGGAATAAATATATAATTGCTCGTTGTTTGAGAAAAATTAACTCGTGGAATTTTTACCGAATGGCTTTCCAAGGTTATCAATATACAAAGTCTTTTAAATTGTTGTTGAAGTGAAAATAGTACATATAATTTTCAAGTAACATGAAAAAATTTATATTATCCTTCTTGCTTAACAGGGAGGTTGTGAAAAATATATACAATTAAAACTCCCTCTTGGTTTTTGAATTACGGGAAAGCTATTTCCGCTTTATTAAGAATGTATGCTGCGTTCCTGCGATTTTTTCTTTTCGCTAGATAAATTCCGTCATGAGCTATCTTAGTCTTATTTTGGATTAAACGTGGACTATGCGTGTTTGAAAAATGTTCTTGTCAAGGCACCTTCAAAAAGATTTAAGCTTCCAATTTATGTTAAAATACCGATTTAACTGCTTTGGGGAAACAAGAATGGTGTCTTCATGCTCTTTATCGTGCTACACCTGCGTTTCGCAGTAAAGTTTATTTTTTTTTTTTTTGTGAAATGAAAGTTAACCTGAACGCGTAAATTGTTTCGTTAGGCTTAAAGGGAGGACAATGCGAAACAATTTCCTTTCTGTTTAAGGGATGACCCAGCGCGCTTCGTGTGGGGTTTGACCTTGTATTGCTGTTGCACTTACGTGTTGCATAAAAGGTTTTATAAAAAAGAAATATGTGAGGGCATTGCCAAAAAGACTCTTGTAAGAAAAAAAAGGAAGAGTAGGAGCGTGATAGATTTTCTTGGTAAAACGTACCCCGAACGAACTAACTTCCGTGATGTTAAGAAGAATATAATAGGGTGGTTATAAATTGTACGTTACCTTGTGACAGTCTTTCTTAAATTTAAAGAGAAATCGGGGATTGGGCCCCTTGTAAAAACATTAACCTCGAAGAAAAATGTGCTTGCCGGCTTGCGTCGTGCAAGTGGCTTGCTACGAAAAAAAAGGTGTTTGTCGTTCAAATTACTGAATGTATATTTTACAAATCTAAATGCTAAAATTGCTTTAAAAGAAATTTTTACATAATATGCAACTTCAAATCTCGATCGTTCTTTGGCTTGTTCGCCAATACCTCGTCTTTCGGTATTTTGACCCTTTCGTGTCATCTTGTTCGTTTTTACGCTTTGTGGACCACTTGCTACTCAAATTCTGAAGATTTCGTAAAAAGTCTACCCTGTTCTCGGTAATGGGTTTTGGTTTCAAAGGAATTTCAATTTTTTCTACTGTTTCTGCACTTTTGTCACTGTGAAAGATCTTATCCCCGTTGTCAACGTGCTTCTCGCGCTCATTCAAGTTTTTTGATTTTTTCTTAACTGCCGCTACAGTATCTACTACACATTTTCCTGGCAATCCGGTGCCATATTCCGCTGCACTGATTAACTCTTTTTCTTGTGGTTCGAACTTATTTACAACCCCGTCATCTTCTATAGCGGCGTGTTTTGCAATTTGAATTTTAGCCTTTTGCGCGTTTTCTAATTTTCTACTCTCGATTTTCCTTTGTGAATTGATCTTCTTTGGATTTTTCTTTTTCTTTGCTTGAAATCTTCTACTCTCATTTTTCACCTGAGGTGATTGTAATGACTCTACTGGTCCAGTTTTTCCGGTATTTTTGGTTTCCGCTAATGTGCATGCATTTTCTGAAGCTCTTTTCTCCGATTTTAGTTCACTTTGAGCTACAACTCCAATTGTGTGCGGAATTTCTCTCTTTTGTTCGTTCAAACTCGCTACTGGCTCTTGGGTTTCGTCTGCAGAATATAACCAATCGAAATACTCGCTCGAGCTTGATTTTGGCACTGATGAGAACGATATTTGGCTAATCGCGTGCTTTTGTTGTTGCGAATTAGTTTTTTCCGAGGGAACTGGAGACTCGGTTTCTTTGGGAGAAATTGAATCTACATTATTTACATGAGTGCGTTCCCTGGCGAGGCCACGATTTTGCGTGATTGACGTTTCCCCTTTTTGATTCTCCTGTTCTCGGTTTGTTGCTGATTTGGGCGCATAAACCGGCACGTAATAGAGCACCTTTCGCGTCTGAGTCGAGTGTGCGTTCGGGGGAAAAATCGCGTTTGGTGGAATGCCGCCTGCAGTTGCCGGCTGAGATGTGGTAAGGCCGTGCATGCGCGAAGAGTAATTTTGTCTCCTATTTCCGCGATACGCATCTCCTCCGCGTGATCGGCATTGTTTTCTAATGTGTCCGCTGCGATTGCACTTAAAACAGATTTTGGGGGCTCGGTATGGGAAAAATTGCTGTTGCCCTGACTGGGGTGCCGTTTGGTAAACTGGTGCGAAATCTGGTGGTGGGTGCACTTGGTATGACGGGTACTGGCTTGGGTACTGGTAAATTGGGAAGGCATGCTGTGGTTGCGGTTGAGGATGGGTTTCCACGAACTGCTGTTGGATAAGTTGCGTGGTTGGTATGAGAGCATAATTAGTGTGAGGGGATATTAGCGCGTATGTGATCTGTGCAGAGCCTGGTGCCACTTGAAGAGTGCGCACTTGCTCCTCTTTTTGTTGCAACTGTTTGAGGAGGAGTAAAATTAGTTCAACCTTATTTACCTCCTTTTGTGTTTTTGATTTTTTCTTTCGGTCTCGGCTGACTCTACAGTTGTAATCTGTCTCGTAGTTATCGTTAGAATGATCGCTATCTGAGAGAGAGGAGGAATCTCGCGGTTTGCTACGTTTTCTCGGGCTTTCTACGAAATTCGAGTGTTTGAAATCATTGTGCCAATTTTTCAAATCGTTCAAAAACTCATCAAATCCCTTATTTACATTTAATGGGTCAGACTCCCATTGCAGATGCCAGTGCTTTGCATGTCCTTGTAATTTGCCTGCAAGGACATTGAGCATTTCATCTTTTGTCATTCCCGCGATTTTTCTAATTAAGTGTAAGTCCTGAAGGTATAATTCAACGTCCTCAGTACTTTCACCGAAAAATTCATCGAGCAACCGTCGTCCGATCTTCATAGGTTTACCGTCCATTTTAAATTTACATTTGGCTCAGTGTGCAAAGAAAAATTAGACCGCCTATTATGCACCTGACATATTTTAAATTATACAATATTTACAAAATTTGCATGACGCGTACGTGAGTTCGATTTCACATGTCCTTTAGGAGGAAATTACGCGTTGGTTGGTGGGGTTTTGGGTCCAAAAAAAATTGGAGGGCTGGGGGTCGTGAGGGCACAGTGGCTGCAGAAAAAAAAGACTCTTCGCTCGTGAGGGCTGACGTATAACTTTTTACGGGTACTTCTCGTGTACTTACAAATTTTCTCCATTTTCCTGGAGGAGGAAATTTGGAGATCTCGCCGGTGCCTCCACTTGTCAGCGACGCGGGGCAGGGGCCGCCGAATGGGTGCAATCGGCCCTGCCGGCGCGCCTTCTCTCTATCACGAGGTCGGAGCCTGTTCTTCTAGCCATGGTCGACTTTAAAGGGTGCAGGGTGGACAAGAAGGGAAAATGCCCGGTTACTATACCATACCAGTTTATTGCTGATGGCGGCGACATTACAGCGTGGCTGCCCAGAGGGACGAGCGGGGGAGCGAGAGAGTTACCCTCTTGCTCGCGTGCCGTCAGGAGAGCGAATGTGTGGGTGCGAGCAGGTCGTGTGCTCGCGAGAGGGAGGCTCTCACGTCGCCTTTATTGATACCTGAGTTTCTCCCTCCACTCTCCCCTGTGGGCGCCCGAAAGTTCACGTCAATACATATCGGTGCGCAACAATTATTAATGCGATCGTAATATCGTCAGGTAAAACCCTGACACGACTCTTTTAAACTGGCAAAAGCAAAGCTATAAAAGTATTTTTCGATTGCATGAAAACAAGCAAAACATTATTAATTATGTAATTTTGGTAGTTCAACTCACCCTGAAACGTTGCCCATCATGATGATCAGCTTGTCAAAACAATAACACGAAGAGTTTTATTAAAGACGTCCTCCACACAATGTCCAAAAAGCCGTAACAAGCCACTAAAGTCTGCAAAATGCAGCGAGGAAGCGGCCGCCGGCAGCTAGCGGTAGCGCGCTATCTATCACTCGGTGAGATGCTTTCCAAAAAGTATCTCAAATAGAGACACTTTTCTGCCACCGTCTCTGTTAGAGACGGTAACTCGTGTGCGTCTCAAATAGAGTCATTTTTTGCAAAAGTGACTCTATTTGAGATGTTTTTTAAGTGCATCAGTTTGAGATGGCTGAAAAGTGTCTCTATTTGAGATTTTTTTGGGTGAGTGTGTGCTCTATAAATAATATGTAATTAAAATTAACCAAAATAACTTTCTATTTCGCCAACTTTTAAAGCATTTTTCTCTATTAGCTAAGGATTATTATTAGTTTCTTTTTCATTCTAGTTATTCAAATGTGAAATAAAACAAGCAATACGTATACCTGGTGGGCCTTGAAAGAGAACCCCAATAATTTGACGACATGCTTATGCACACAGTCAATGCGAAGTATTTTGTGACAAAACATTATTAACAATAAGCTATTCAAGATTTAAACTAAAAATAAAAACCCTTCATTATTCTTCTTCGTCGCGAGTCGTGCAATCCAATTCCACTTGCTCCATTTCTTGGCGAGTTTTGCCTGGTACAGCTCCTTTTATGAAGCCGCGGCGAGTCATATCAGTTGGTTTTCGTGGAATTCATTATAATTAACTTCCATATTGAAAGTACCTTTATACTTTGCAAAATTAGGAACATACCTGGTAGAGCTGGCTAGAAGGTTTGGCCACAAAATTGTCACCCGTGAACTCTTCCCGAATTTTTAATCGTGCCGGGTCTTTCATAGGGAACTTAAACATGCTGAAACCGTTCGTCTGCTTCTTCTTGCATTTCGTGCAGGCAACCATTTAAATGGTTTAAAATAAAAACTGGCTAGGGATTGATAGGCTTGGACACGGGCTGTGATGAAAAATAGAGTAATCATTATGTGGTTTAATCAAAAATAATGCATTTTATTTTTCCAATATATAAGAATAAATACTGAAGTCTTAATTAAGTAATGTGTATAATTTATTGCTGTTGGTCAGTAAATAACCCATTCCCGAATTTCATTGAATAAATGAGCAAAGTTATTCCTTTTAGATCCCACAATTTGCGCGCAAACTTCGTTGGTTTGTTTACTCAATATTGAAACTGAAATAATGAAACTGCAAACGATTTACTAACCTTTGGGACTCGTTTAATTCCTATTTACTCTCAATGCTTCACGCGCACACCGTCCCGGACACCGAATTTTGTATGTGAGATACTGTATCTCAATTAAAGCTGTTTACAAAATTTCAGCTGCGTTGCTAAATCAACATACAAACACCGTGAAAATAAAGCTGACGTGCATATAGTAGGGTATCAGCTCTGATACCGAATGCCGCCTCCTAGTCTCTACTCTCCTTAGATATATCACTGACTAACAGAGATTGCTCGTCTCAAATCAAATAACAATGCTACGCTAAGATACCTATAGCTCTGGTTTCCTCCTCGTATTGTTCACGAGTACAATACGAGGAGGAAACCAGAGCTATATGTTCCAGCGCAAACGACTCAAAACTCTAAACAAAACCCACAAACTTGTGCAGCTACTTTGTATAATGCGCTGCCAGTGTCTCTTCGTCTTGAACCGCGTTATAAGGAGTTTGTTGCTATGCTGCGTGAATTTGAACATCAAAAACAGTTTTATAGTGCTGAAGAGTATTTTGATTGTGTACAGAAGTTGTAGCAACTTCAATTTTTCTTTTCTTTTTAAGTGAATGTAACTAAATGTTTGATTTGCAATTGGATGTATGTGGTTTATTGCATTACTGTGTAAAATTATGTACATGCCAAAAAACATATAAATTATTATTATTCTGTATTTATTCTGGATGAACAGAGATACACATAACCCGACGGGCCTACAAAAGAGGCCAAGTCGGGAAATGGCGCCTGGACAAATCGGATTAGCCGGGGTTGTCTCCGAAGGCGAGTTCAGGGCGCCGGTCCTCACTTCAGTCTTGGTCCCACGCAGCAATCACCCACCAGGAGCCGTGAGGCCTGTTCGACTGATCAGGATGATGGCCAGAAACTTCGTCTTCAGCTCGGATTGGTTTTCTCAAAGTTGACTTGGCTGAGTTAGAAGCATGGTGAGCAGCCGGGCGTTAGCCAAGGCTTGTCGCTCTTCCACGCTGGCCCCCGGCAACTCGTCAGGGAGATTTGGCGCTGGAACTCGATTCCACTCCCCCGGCCAGTCTATTACGCAGGCTTAGAGCCACCCCTCGTCTGAAAATGAATTTCTTTCTTCAGGAGTGCCGGCTGTCGCTCGTTCGATGGTAGGGTTGAGGGCACGGCGGGGTCGACTCTGGGTCGTCCCAAGCTGAGATCCCTCGATGGTCGTTGCGGTGGCCGGTTTCTTGGACGGAGAGCCGCATCCTCCGGCTAAAGAGGACTCCTCTCCGCCAAGGCAGAGCACCTCGGCGCGATTCTGCGATGTCGCGAGCGAAAATTCGCAGGGTGCCGTTGGCGAGCTACTCGGGCGCTAGTTGGTCTTTGCCATTGTTGCTTTGGTGGAATTGTACTCACTCGCCGGTCAGAACTTCTAAACCAGAATTTTGGGCCGAAATCTTGTCCCCCAGAAGAAATTTTGACGTCGATCGATGCGGCGTGAAAAGCTGAGCAAGGATATGCCAGTTTCTTCCAGTCAAAGTTCAACGTCGGGGCCAAAAGGGGAAAATTCTGAGGAGCGAATTTGAAGTGCGTCCGTTCTTGTTGTCGGCAACAATCGGACTCCTTATTATTATTATTATTATCAAATAGGTATTTTGTGCCATGGGTTCACTCCGGAGAGAAATTAGGAAAAGATAATCGGATTGTATTGCCAGCCTGCGTTGTAAAGCAAGTACGAAAAACATGGCCGGAATTGAATTGAATTTGAATATTGCGAAAGAATGATGTTCTTAAGGAGCAATTTCCATTGAAAAGCAGTTGGAACTGGGTTTCTTGATCGAATAACTGAAAACAGATTTTCAATGCAGTTCGATGAAAATCTACTTCCATAAATAAAGACCATCATTTTGCTTTCAAGAAGTCTGGTTGCAATGGTATTGAATCCATGGGTTGAGACTAGAGTACCTCGCTGCCAAGGTTTCCAGCTTTTTCCCACTGAAATACCTGAAATGATTGATTCATGAATATTTTAAAAATAATTATTATTATAAATTTTGTTTAGTGCTTAAAATAACCATGAATAATTAATACTTTTTGTATGCCTCTTGTAATTTCGATGTATTCTCGAAGCGAGTCTACTGCAGAATCAAATTTTCCTCTGTTTTTGATGATGTCGGTTCCGAACACGGAGGTAATCAGGTCACCGAGATTGTGCACCATCCACTGAGCTGGGAGCTTGACAAAATTCTTCCTCTGCGACGCTGTATCGACAATGCGTCCTTCACCAAGCCTCAGGAGCCACTCGGCAGCTCTCATGTTGGTCGTCAGCTCCATGACATGGCACCTGCAAATTAATGTTGGCAATTGTGCGTTTCGACTCGTGGAATATCAATAATACCTGCGAAAGTGCTCCCAGTTGAGAATGTGCAAGTCTTGCATCAATCGTCCGTGGGCCGTGGGTCGCGACGGGGCCTGCTTGATGAAAATCGCCGATCAGGAGGATGGGGACACCTGCGAACAGCGGCGGCCAGTCTGCAGGAACGGCGTCTCGCGGCATAGGCGCGTTCCTTTTGAAGTGCATGTCGAGCAGGATCTCGTGCAGGATGCGCAAAAATTCGTAGCTCGCCATGGCAAGTTCGTCAAAAATGATGAGCGTAGCGCTGCGGAGTAGCTGCCAGCGGCGTTGATCTGACATCATGGCTGAAGTGGACGTCGAGTTCATGTTGAGCGGCAATCCGAACGCCGAGTGCGCCGTCCTGCCTCCGATGTTGCTCGCTGCCATTCCGGTTGGTGCCACCTTGATAACCGTCCCGCCGCGTCGTCTGACCTCGTGGTCGATGTGCGTGATGACCCTCCTCTTGCCGGTACCTAACGCGAAAATAAATCAAGTACCGTATCAACATTTTTTACGCGAGTACCTGCGGGTCCGGACAAAAAAAATTGCGCGCGTCACGCGCGGTCGGTCTGACGTGTAGGCGTCGTGCAACTCCGTGATCGCGAGGACAATATCTTGCTGTTTTTCGTTTAACTTGTTGAAGTCGGCTTTAAAACAATGGTCAACTACGTTACGAATGATCGCTTCGCGGAAAACCTACCTCGTGCCTCGGCCGCAGTCATGGGAGGGTCGTTGACCCCGAGAGGCCGCGGCTCGTCCGGTGTCCGAAAACGAGTATCCTCCTCCATGTCGAGATCGACGTCGTCCACCAACTCTAGAATGTCCACGACGCCGGCGAGCGTGAGCCTGCGTGCGACGAACGGTGTGCAGGTTTATGCAAGGAAAAAAGGAGAAAGTCGAGTCGTCTCGTGCACGCTTGAATTTATTGCAAACGCTATTTGTGGCAAATACGCGTCCCAATCTTTCTGTCAATTATTAACATGGCAGCGAATGACAGTTTCTAATACCCTATTACATCGTTCTATGGGATTAGCAGCCGGATGGTAACGTGGTGTATATTGTAAACCGACATTAAATTTTTTTGTAAAACTCTTGTACAACACACTCTAAAAATTTTGTGCATCATCCTGAATGACTATCTTTGGCGCGCCGTAAGTGTAAAATACACTTTCTAACGCCTCACACACACTCTTCGCTGTCGCGTCTCTTAATGGCTTCAACACAATGTACTTCGTGAAAAAATCTACCAAGGAAAATACGTATTTCTTGCCCCGAATACTGCGCGGAAATTCACCAACGAGGTCACTTGCAATCACCTGCCAGGGTCCCAACGCTTTGAAGACCCCAGAAAACCTGCTTTAGCAGACTGGCTAGACTTTTGCATTGCACACTCTCTACAATTTGACAAATAACGCGAAATATCACTACGCATTTTCGGCCAATAATAGTGCTCTGAAATACGACTGAAAGTCATAAGAAATCCAAAGTGCCCTGCATCTGGTGCGTCGTGACACCTTTGCATGATTTCCGTCCTTCTCTCTTTAGGAACTATTTCTTTAAAACAAGACTCCTCCCAAGAAATCCAACTCTTTACCAACTTACAAACCCTTCCGTCCTCAATCTTTAACAGAGGAAATTTCTCCGGTTGACTTGAAACTTTATCTCGTAAATCCAAATACCACGGGTCTGAAATTCTCTTTGGCAACTTAATCGGGCTAATTTTTATCGGCGCCGAAAATGATCTCGACAACAAATCCGGAACAACATTCAATTTCCCCGGCTTATGGAAAACTTCAAAATTGTATTTTTCCAGTTTTTGAATCCAATTAGCTAGTCCACCCTTGGGGTTTTTAATGTCGTTCAGGAATTTGAGCGGTCGGTTATCTGTATACAAAAGGAATTTGCCATACGCCAGGTATCCCTCCAAACGTTCTATTGACCAAATAATAGCCAACGCCTCTTTGTGGATCGTCGGATATTTTTGTTCACCTTCTGTGAGAACTCTGCTCACATAAAAGATCGGATGCTAATCCAGAGGTCAAGGGTTCGTTCCCCTTGGGATGCCATATCACATGTCAAAAGAGGAATGCCAAACCTAAATAGGTTGAATACTGAATATTACGAAACGCTGCTCTGCTATTCCGAATATCTAATAAATTTCAATCAATTCACTCACAAAAGGTCCTGGGTTCGTATTTCGAGAATTATTTCTCTCCTAGTTTTTTCTCTTTAATATTATAGCTCAGAATATATGTTTTCTCGCCGGACTGAATACAAAATAAAATGCGGAGATTATTCACAAATCTAGAAAAATTTAACAATCCTTTTAAAATAACGGAGCAAGATGTATAAGCGGTGTTGTATAATAGCATGGCTCAATTCTAGTCATATTTATATTGGTGAAATAGATTTTACAAAAAAAATAAATGTTAGTAGGGAAACAGGATAGGAAGAAATTTATATAGCGCGCTTAAACACGAATACTCATCACTGAATCGTTCGATGAAATACTCGGAGATGTCGTGGTTCATTGGTAGATTTGAAGCTTCCCGTCGGAAACTCCAGAAGGGTTGTCGTCCGCCTATTCGACCTGCTAGTCGAGGTGCGCCAAGGTGTAGATGGGCGCAACCGTCCGCTATGTTGCCACGGCGGGCATGGTGCCGCCGGTATCACGCAGATGCGATGAGGGATATAAAACCGACGCACACTTGGTACCTGTCGGGTCAGCGTGAGAGTCAGAATCAGTTTCCTTATTAGAAACAATTATACCACAAAAGTAGTATCGTCTTGGCCCAAAGTAAGACGGGTGAAATGAAGAGGGACTTACGTCGGTTCTTCTATCTCTCACTTATCGGTCGGGTCCGAGCTATCTTTACTCGAAGATGTTGGGAGATCACACTCCTGACCACGGAACGTGTGTCTCCTTTAGCGTGTTAAAGTCTTCTGACTCTCAAATCCCCGTAAAGGAAAAGGCAAGCCTTTTCCTCCCCAAACAAGTACCTGAGGGCCGGTGACATTTCTTCGTGCGTTAACCCTGACATCAATTACACACATTCACGGATGGAATGTCTATAATTCACACAATTCTCTCAAATTTCACTTGCGGACAATTTGTTTCACGAAGGAGAAATAAGAGGGGGACAATAGGAAAGAGTGTTAACAAAATAATAAATAAATCATTTAATTTACGTGTCATTGCTCATAACATATTGCACAATATACAATTAATTGTTACACCTGAATAGAAAACAAAACTGACTTATAGTTTCAAAGGAAATCCATTTCATTTTAATTCACAAAAGAATTAATATAATTCTCTTTGATAAGTTTTACGTTTTAAAAAAATAATTGTTTCCCTGTATTCTGAGATTAAAAATATCTTTTGAATTTTAAAATCAATCTTCTTCATTCAAATGGTTTCATTTCAGGAATACGGTCGTTTTCATTTAATTTACCGCATGGAAGTAAAACAATGATTTTTGGAATTTTAATTGAAAGTAGAATTTTTATTTTTTTGGCATCAACTAAAAAATTTCGATTCACACCCTTTCCCGACCTTCGAAACGATACAATATTTTTGTGCTTTTTAGGGATACGGTTTCATTCATTTAATGTAACGAATTAAAACAAAAAGGTTTTTGTTTTTGGATCAGTTTCCGGTTTTATTTTTTCTTCAAACAATTTTCTTACAATTTTACATTTTTTTTGTCCCAAAATGGTCAAATTTTTTTTGTTGCCAAAACAAAGCCCTCCACTTCATCTATGGTCGCCACGTCCTGCAGCCGCAACACCAGAAAATGCTGTCCGTCCCAGCCCAGCTGATGTTCAATGACCTGCTTTTCTTCAAGAAGAGTCTTTGCGGCCTCACAGATTACGACGCAATGGCGCGCATCACCGAGGGCCGAGTGCATCGCGGCGACGACTCGCAGCATCCGCGGCTGCAACAGCCACCAGCGCGCACCGAACTCGGCCAGTGTGTTTGATTTTCGAGTCATCGCCTTTTGGAATGCTACACCACCTGCATTGAAAGACTGTTCGGCGGCACAGTTTCCTTCCAAGAGTAAGGCGTATGTGAGTGCGTGTTTCTAGGGCAGCTTAATTCCCCTCTTTTCAAGGGCCATTCCAGCTCTGCCCTCCTGGGTAGTTTTAGCGAGATGTCTACCAGGAATGGTGCCTTTTCTCACTGTGATTTATATTTTTAGTGTTTGAAAAATTGTTTTTTAACATGTATGTACATTTCTTTGATGAAAATAAACAAGCAAAAGATAATTGGTAAAGAGTTCATGAAATGATTTAACAAGAATTGAAAGGCTTCGATTTGGATGTGTATGTCTACACATTGTAAATTATCTGGTAGGGAATAAAACATGTTTGATTTGTGGAAAATTAGAGTTTAGATTTCATTAAAAGTTAATATTCTAAACTATAATTTCAAATATAAAGATATATCATTTTGATAAAGTAGCCTTAAGGTCTTGTGCGTGAAAAAAGTTATTGAAAACATGTTTAAAAGTAGTCCCATGTTTTTTTCATTTTTTCCTTTTTACCTTGAAAACTATTGGCTGTGGCTAGTGAAGTTTGAAAGGCTTTTCCGCCAATTTTTAATTTCACAGAGTACGATGTTTCGGCTTTAAAACTTCATAACTCCGGTCTTGTTTGTACTTGATGGCGAAAACGGTGTTCGTTAATCGCGCCGCAATATTCTGCGTCGGATTCACCCTTTTTCCGCCACCTGCACCCCCTCCAATCCCGCTGCCCTCGAAAAACCTAGAAAATTGGTCAAGTTGATAGTTTTTTAAAAATTGCCCTATGGGCGCTGGGGTGGTTTCGCCCCTCGAACCCTCGTTCGGCAACCCTTGCCCATCGACCACGCAAGATCGGTGCTGATTAGCTGATTTTTTATCCGGCGAGCATAGGTTTGCGAGATGGTCCCGGGAGTTTTTCCCGGTGTGCCCGAGTACTAGTCCGTGCCTTGTCTCGAAAGGTACTGATGGTAAAAACACTTTTGAATCTCGCATACTTTGACACTGATATCAGATTATAAAACCTTGCTTTGATTCTAATCTCAATATTTATCAAAAATGTTGTGCTTCATTAAATGAATGAATGAGTATAAGTTGCTCGGTCAATGAAAGTAGAAATATAATAAAATCTTTGAATCGCTCTCCCATTACAGGATGAAGAATCCTTATTCCGTCCCTGTCCCTCGTGGCTAGGGCAATTCACTGTTACAAGATCGACGTCAAGAACCTGATTGCAGAAGATATCCATATCTTGAATGGAGACTTAAGTCTGGTTGCAGATGCAGAACAAGTTATGCGAGAAAACAACGATCGAAGCCGAAAAGTGATCAAGTCATTTGCTAGACGATATGAACGGCAGATCTCATTTAGTTTGATCAACCTGGAACTTCATGACAAGAAACCATTTAATGAAAGAACAATGATGATTGCTGAAAATCTCTTGAAGCTATCCAGAAACCCAAATGAAATTACCCAAGCAAGTTGGCGTGACGTTAACTTCATTTTCGGTGGCCTGTGTGATGAGTTCGTTAGCAAATAATTAATGTATATATTCGAATGAAATAATTATAGGTTATATTTTCTATTCCTCGACGTAAACATCACATAGGTGCAATTGTTCAAAAGAATGCTTGAAACAAAGGAGTCTCGTACACCAGCTACACCGGAGGAACCTCATTTTACCGCACTTGACGCACGGTCCCGGACGGATTGGGAAGCCGTAGCTGTTTGGAAGCTCATACCATTCTCCTCGTTTTTCAATGTAGCCAGGCTTCTTCCCCAGGTGCCAATCTCCGGGGATTCCCGGGGGATCCTCCTAGAACGGGCGAGGGGATTCCCCCGAGAATTGGCGAACTCATTAAACTAGTGAAATCTGCCCATTGATGCGATGAAACTCACGCATGAGGGTCTAACTGTTCCTAAAATGACGATTTTAGAACATACCCCCCACGTTGTCACCCAAATTTGGCCAATAAATCGACTTAGAACGAGCGAGGTGGATCTCCGGAGAATGATCCACTTCGAACTCGTTCCACCTCCTAAAAATCACTCAGAAATAACATAATATGAAGCAAAAAGTGAGATAACTTAATATTTATTGATCCTTTCACGCATTCAAGTCCTAAAACTAGCTAATTAGTTAATTAGTAGAAGTTAATTAAGCCGTTCAGAGCGGTGTTTTCAATTTGCCGCGCAACGCGTTCAGGCGGTTTGTTGGCAACGCCGCTCCGCTCCATGCCTTACGCATGCTGGTCGCTGCGGTCGCAGACTCGCATGAAAACAAACGGCATGCACGGCGAGGCCAAAATTTAAGTAATTTTACAACATAATTAGTGCATTTCGACTTGCTGACAGCTGAAGTGTCATCCAGTGCTCCATTCGTTTGATTTCCTCAAATGAGTGTGTATACAATAAATGGATATTGCTCGTATCGTCGCCGAGAAGAAGCGCGAGTGATTTGTAAGTAAATTATGTACATAAATATTGTCAATTAATTCGTAAATGTATCATAACACCACACATGTTGTAATGATTAGCAGACTTCCGAAAAACCCAAAACCCTGGTGTTTCACCAAAATGTCCAGCCAACCGTATGCTTAAAAAAGGACATATTTTTATATAAATTCAATTCGATAAATTCACAACGGAAATATTCTCGGCATATTATTCAAATAATGCCAGAATATTTCTGACCAAAAATTTGCTGGCTGGGCGTTCGGCGTTTTAGTTATAATTTTCCACCCTATGGTGGTTGAAGTGACGAAAGCCCTGAGATTGAAATTTTTTGCACTTTTCTTAAGACGTTTTGAATAAAAAGGTATATGAGCATGCAATAACATTAAATTCAGCTTTTATTTTCTGTTGTTACTCTCAGCTTCTATATGATTACATTAATCCTTTTTGAATGATAATCTAAAACCAGTTCGTTTTTCATTATTTTGCAGGACTGCATAATTTCTAGGACGATGTCAGACATGGAAAATGATGATAAAAATGCGGATGAGCAGGACCTGACTGACAATGAGGAAGAAACACGAAAAGAAAGGTATAGATCAAAGGAAAAGATCATGTGCGTAGTTAAATAATGCACAGAGGCAGTGCTTTAAATTTTTAGAGAAAATCGGCCACAGAGTTAGCACGGATTTCAATGGAGAAATCCGCTAAGTTATTTTTCTACCGCGATTTCCACCTAAATTGCACATTTGCAAAAGAAAGACACAAACTGTCTCGATGAGAGGAATTCAAATCATGTGAAAAAACATTGTCGAGCGATGTCAATTTCGGAGGAAACTAGCAAAGCCATCTGATTAGTCAACAAAGAGGGCATTTCCCGCTGTTGCATCTCAATTTGTTTCAGAAGGCGGCATATATATAAGTTCGCATGATTATCATATTCATTACGTTTTCTTAATCAGAAAATATTGAGAACTTCGGCACGTATCTGTCTTCGTAAATCAATAAAAAATTTATTTGAGTCAAAAGGTCATAGAGGTCCGAGCTCTGAAAATCATAGGAGTTATTAAGATGACAAAATATTATTTCTGAGATGATTCTCATTCTTTTGAGTATTTTTTCCCAAAAAGTTTCAAAGTTTCTGTAACGGCCTGTCGAAAATTTCATAGCATTTTGAGACAAAATCGTGAATTTGAGTAAATCTTGCTAAGAAAAAAAATCTGTAAATTTAATCAGCTTTCTGAATGTAAGCAGTTGTTGACGTTGGTGAATTTTAATGAGGCCAAATGTTGACCTCTTTCAAAACCGTGCAATTTTTTAATAAAACCCTTGATATTTCTTCTTTTCACAATAATATTTTTGCATGTTTTTGCGATTATTGAAGAAACTCTTTTCAGATACAAATATGTCGTGGTCGAGTTTGGAAAGCGGAGAGGACACCAAGGAAGCTTCGAGATTCTTTCTTCGAGATGGATTTGTGGTGGACATACGTTCTGGCCCCCATATCGCAACTCGTTACAATTTGTAAAAATGCTGCAACGGCATGTTGAGCCAGTACGGGAAGTGTGGGCAACCTTCCCTATCAAAAGGGTTGTTGGGCAAACCGGTAAATACAATATATTGTTGATTAAATCAATAATATTCTAGAATTTTTCAAAATTTGAAAACATGTTTAATAGTTAAATTAGTTTTTAGTTTTTTAAAAATTAAGTTGGAAAATAAATTCACAATGATGCTGAGTTCTAAATAATAAGTTTTAAGCATAGTCTTTGATTTTTTTACTCAGAGGACTTCAGAACGGCAGAAAAACTTTTAGACGACAGCGACGCAGACGCAGGCAAGGGAACTGCCGTTCGAAGCACAAGAGGAAAGAAACCAAGTCGGTATTTGAACAGTCCTGAGGAGAATAATGTGACAGCAGGTATATATAAAACGATTTTTATAGCACTCACCCAAGTCCTAATTTTTATCCAACTTGCAGGAAAAAGGAGATCACAGAAAAGGAACGCTAGCAGCACCTTGAGAAACAGCTTAGCCACTGTTAATTCTGAAAGTTCTGATGGTGGTAATTGCTCCTCAGAAATAGACGAGCAAGATTTTGTTCCTCAACCAAAGTTAATTGATCTGACTGACTTGGGTAATTTTTGTCTTTTTTAAATTTAATTTTTATTCGGTATAAAAATATCTTCAGTATTTTTGTTGCCATATTCCCCCCTCTCCAGAAAAAAACGTCATTGATTTTTAAAAACACATGTTTTAAGCAATACTGACAATATTATATCTTAATCACCACGCGATTATCTAAGGAATAATACCACCTAAATTGTTTATATTTTTTGCAGGATCTAAACTAGCTTTAAATATAGAGGTTGAAGCAAAAAACGCAGAGCAGCATAACTCTGGCGGATCACCGTCACATATTGAGCGGACGTCTCCGGAGATTGGAAAAATCATGGCCGACAACATCGAAACAATTCCTCCCTCGGACGATGACGATGATCTTGTTGAAGGCTCTGTTTTTGATTATAATTGTTTAGATACCGAGGGTAAGATAAATCAAAATTTATTTGTATGGGCTGCTTCTTTAATTGGATTTATAATTTCCTCAGATCTGAGCCATGATGAGTCCCACCAGCAGAATAAATTTCCCGAAGTGTCTCATAAATCAGATGAGTATTCTAAGGATCTTAAAGGTTTAAAAAATGCAGTGCTTTTATGCTGTTGGCATGATTTGGCACTAGTTTGTTTCTTGGCTGGATTTAATCTTAATTAATTTTTATCTTTGCAGAGTATATCGACAGGAGGTTTGATGCTCTGACAAAGATGATGAACGAGAGATTGGACGAAATTAAATTTATTCTGACCTCAAATAACGTCACATCTCTCCCTACTGTCACAAACATCGACGACATTTACCAAACCCTGCCATGTAAATCAGACGACGAGTTCAAAGCCTTTGAGGATGCTTTGAATCAACCAGCTGTTGTGACATCTTTGGTAATTCTAAAATCTCAATTATTTGAAAAGCAAAAATTTTCAAAATTATCAATGTTACCCTCTGATCTTTTATAAAAAAAAATATATTTGTGTGCAATGTATTTTCCTATTAGGTCAAAAGACTGCGTCTATTCCATGGGCCCAATTTGACGAGCTTTCTTAATATATGTCTGAGGAAAGTTATGTCAAATGAAATGGCTGAGAAGTTCACTTGGCACGGCGTGTCCAACCAAGGGAAGACAACCAAATTGGCATTTCGATCCACCAAAACTGCTGCCATGTTACAAAGTAATTGTTTGCCCTTTCTAAGAAAGACTTTCTTTAGCTTAACTAATTTTTTTCCTATTCTGCCGTAGGAGCGGTGGTCGATGAACTACCTAAACTGAAAACTACTCCCCCTGCCAATCTTATAAATTTTACGCAAGGAGTACAAAGTTGGCTAAAGGATGCAAAAAAGCGCTCGAGTAGGTCTCGCAGCCGAGCCGGAAGCGAACAGAGGACCGAGAAGGATTCCCAAGAGTAAGTTTTGCTGTTTATATGTAAATATATATATTTTTTAAATTTATCTGCTTTATTAAAATATCACTTTGTTTCTATATATTCATTAATCTTTTTCACATTTTTCCCAGGAGAGGTGTTTCGTCCGACAGGGTTCCATCCTCAAGGCTGACTGGGGTTTCCCCAAGGCCCCATTCTGGTCCGAACGAAAACGACAAAACTCCAACGCATCGTAGGAACCAGTCAGATTGGATCAACAATAAAAGGTTCCAATTAATATGTTTAGCTTTGATAAATTAGAAATTATGAAATTTTTGTTTCAGCCCAAATTGGTATGGCGGTGGGGGCCGAAATTATAGCTCTTACAGATTTTCACCGTACAGTTCAGGGTGCGTCTTTGATACGAACAGCACAATATATGTTCTTATCAAAAACGGTATATTTTTCAGATACAATGGTGGCAACAGAACGTCCTATACGCCACGCAGACTCTATAATGACCAGCAGAGGTATAAGCCATTATTTAAAATTGCTATTGGAAGAGCTTTTTTAATTAAACAATTTATTTCTACTCAGATATTCACCTCGCGGCCCGAACAACAGACCTAGCACGTCCCGTCAGGTGGACTACCAATATTGAAGCCTTTTTTTCTTTATTCGAATAAATGTTTGAGCGCAATAAAATTTAAATGCTATCCAAATTTGATACAAATTTTTTATTACCTGACATATATATGTATTACACTTAATCTTAATGGAAAAATTAAAACCTGGAAACTTTATTTACTTAAAAAATATATTTTTAACAAAACCCACAAATTAATGCATAGTGGCGCATATTTTCCTTGCATGTCTTATTTAAAAACAGTTTATTTTAACAGATATTTGAGAGAAAAAGAATGCAAATAAAAAAATATACCATACAATTATAAGTGAAAAAAATGTTTAACAAATTATTCCTTAATACAATTGAAATTTTTTGCTTCCAATAATTTCGAAAATTTGTTTTAGTTTTATTCCTGACGAAAAATCTTGCCAAAAAAAGATCTTGAGTAAAAAATACTATGGATTATGAGGAACAGATTCGACGAAGAGGAGGAGGAAGAGCCGTAGAGCATGGGAGTGAAAAATAAAGGAGGGGAGTAATCAATTTTTTTTAAAAAAAGCTATTTTGTGCTAAAAGCTCGAAAACCGAGATTACCGACAGCAGGAATTTGCCTAAGCAAATCAGTGTCCATAGACTTGTCATATAATCGGCTTCAGCTGCTCTCATTATCTGGCTCTTTTTCCGCCTTATCGCGTCAACACTGAAGAAATATATAATTATTATTAATTAAGATGTAAGGAATAAATACATATTAATATTCGTTGTTATGAAATAAGAGAAACAACTATCGTTGGTCATTTGGCGGCATTCACTGGCATTCGGTGGCTCCCTGTGAAGACACCGACAATGTGCCTCGAGCTACAGAATCAGTATCAAGAGGATAGGAGGCAGCTGGATGGACTCACATGCCAGCGCTGTGATGCGTCTGTCCTGCTCAAACGAGTAGACGGCGTCAATCCAGAGGAAGACATAGAAAGAGAGCTCGTGCAGCTCATCTGGTTGAATTTGACTTCTCGTATGTAGTTCCAGCAAGAACAGCTCTTGTGCGCCACAGCAACGTCAACAGCAGGCGCCGCACTCCTATGGCAATCACAAAAGATGAAATTTATCTCCAGGCGCTTCCAAAAATAAAAAATAATAAATATATAACAATTTGGACTTTAGAGGACTGGCCCTGCCAGGCTGGGTTACCTTAAAAGGTCTTTCAGGGATAGTTTCACCTCTGCACGAAAAAGCCTCTGTGATCAAAATAGGTCAGCAACGAGTGGAAATTTCTCTTTCAACCCATCTTCCAGGTCTTGGGTAAAACGTACGCGCTTCCACTTTTCCAACGAGGCGTTCTGTGACAAAAATGAAAGATTTTATTAATTGTTTAGGATTTCTAGCAGACATTTGGAAGACTCACACTTTTCGCACAACTCACACTTCTCGCTAGGACAGGGCGAGAAGTGTGCCGAGTGATTGAAAAGCTTGAGTAACCCATAATTTTAATTATAATATGAAAATAATTATCTAATCATTCGTACCTACTGAATGGATAAAAGTGCACTTGGCGACGATGTTGCAGAGCTGTGCGCAGTGCGAACGTAGCTCGGCTCTTAATAAACGGTTGCGGATGGAGGCCGAGGCGTTTTTCCAAGCGAAATTAGTAGAAAAACAACATAACCTGTGACAAAAATGCAAACTGGCCGGCGATCTCGCCATTGTTGATTGTAGTGCCTAGTGCCGGTCGCGAACAGGTGATGGGCGGTGTTGCCAAGCAACACGCATATGCCCGGCAGAAGCTTGGCGCGAAAGTTTAGCTGGCTGATAATGATGAAGTTTATTCGGCCGCCGAACGAATTCGGCAGTGAGAAGGTTAGATTTATCGATTGATTATGACACAAATAGTTGACTGGAGGCATATTTAATGTAAATATCTCGATTTTTTTGTGGTGGAATGTGGTGGCCGAGTCTCCCGCGAGGTGGATCCTCCTAGAATAATCTCTCTTCTATTTTCGCTCTTTATGCTTGCTTTTATCATCATTTTCGGTAACAATGTTACGAAAAGTAAAGCTCTAAGCAATATTTATAAACTTCGCGTGACTTTTATATAAGAATAGCTAACTTCTAAAACGGTGGACACATCCCCGGGGATTCCCCCGGTGGATCCACCGGGATTGGCACCTGGGGTTCCAGCCGTATTCAAGCATGCTGGAAAAACGATGGGATTTTAATTGACTATAGGTGAAGCTGATGATTTTGATGAGATTGTTGCGTGTCTGGATGCTAAAATCAATCTTGTCCATGCAGACTTGTCTTCAAGTGTCCGCAGATGATTTTTCAGCGGGCCATTAAAATCACATCAAGGGGTTGAACCATTCCTGATGTGCTCTCGGGAATCAGCTTGATTTCGATATTAATTCCGTGTTCCTCTGCCCAGCTTTGAATCAGTGGTCTCTTTGTTTTCCACCCAAGCCAGTGATCAATGAGAACCACAGATTTTTCACCCTCCGGGACGTGGGGAAATACGCAGGTCTCAAAAAGCTACCTAACCAGGCTGCCCAACATCTTCCCACAAATTGCACGTAATTTTCAGGTTTTCAGGACGCACAACAGCAAGGTTTGGACCGAAACTTCCATTCTTTTCTGGGAAAATCAGATATGCAGGCTCCAGGAGCTGACCTGCAGCGTTGCAGACAGGAACAAGGGTGACAGAGTGGGTTGTTGCGATGACACTCTGGACTTCTTTAGCGACAATCCGCTCGTCGATGAATTCGAGCGTCCTTGAATTGTGGATTTCTTTGTTGATGCCAGTATGGTCCACATTGAACACGAATTGAGTGTCAGCTGTCTTCATCAATTCTCTCACTTCTGCTACAAATTCTTCAACTATCTTTACGATTTCTGCTTGTTCTGTCAAAATTCGCTTGCTAGTGGGCTTTGTGATCTTCCTGTCGCTGATCCTATGCTTTTTCTTGAAGTGATCTAGCCAAGGCAGAGAGGCGCAAAACTATTCAAAAGGCAGGCCCACGGCTTCTGCTTCTTCTACTGCCCAGCATCGAACCGTAATTCCTTTAAAAATTTGACTCCTCTTCGTTGCGTCATGGAACCTTGCCAGGACGGCAGCCTCAACTTCAACCAGCTTTGTATTTATTTATTGCTTGTTTATTCTCACCAAAAGATGTACATACATGTTAAAAAAAAACAATTTGTCAAAAATTAAAAATAGGAAGGACATAGTGAGCAAAGGCACAATTCCTGGTAAACATCTCGCTAAAACTCTACCCAGGAGGGAAGAGCCGGAATGGGCCTTGAAAGGAGGTTAATTAAGCTGCACTAGAAAGCACTCACAAACGCCTTACACTTGGAAGGAAACTGTGCCGCCGAACAGTCTTTCAATGCAGGTGGTGTAGCATTCCAAAAGGCGATGACTCGAAAATCAAACACACTGGCCGAGTTCGGTGCGCGCTGGTGGCTGTTGCAGCCGCGGATGCTGCGAGTCGTCGCCGCGATGCACTCGGCCCTCGGTGATGCGCGCCATTGCGTCGTAATCTGTGAGGCCGCAAAGACTCTTCTTGAAGAAAAGCAGGTCATTGAACATCAGCTGGGCTGGGACGGACAGCATTTTCTGGTGTTGCGGCGGCGGGACGTGGCGACCATAGATGAAGTGGAGGGCTTTGTTTTGGGTTCTAGCCATCTTCCCGATGTTTGCCTTGGTCCAGGGGTGCCACGCCGGAGTCCCGTAAAACAACTTGGGCTTCACGAGGGTCAGGTACGCCATCCTTTTCACTCTCTGCGTGCAGCCACGCAAATTGCGGGCCGCGAATCCAAGAGTACGCGCCGCTTTCTAACGCTGGACTTCGACATGGTGGTTCCAGCGCAGATCTCTTGAGATATGGACGCCAAGGAGGCGCTGCGTGCAGACGTAGTCGAGCGCCACGCCACCGATCGTGTACTGGGGCGTCCACGGCTGGCGCGCGCGCGTCATGTCAAACGCAACGCATTTCTTGGCGTTCAGCTGCATGCCGTTGTTGGTGCACCAGATGTCAACGAGGGCGAGGTCTTCCTGCAGTTCGTCGACGTCATCTTGGCATCTCACAATCCTGAACACGGTGCAGTCGTCGGCGTATCGCACGAGGTTAGTTTTCTGGGCTGCAGGCAGGTCGGACACATAGATGTTGAAAAGCAGCGGCCCCAGCACGCTGCCCTGGATGACGCCGCTCGTAACCTCGCATGGTTCGCTTCGTGCGCCGCCGAAACGCACGAACTGGCTGCGACCAACGAGGAAGTTTTTCAGCCACCCGAGGACCTCGCCGTCAACGCCATGGTGATGAAGCTTGGCCAGTAGCCGCTGATGTGGAACCCTGTCAAAAGCTTTCGCCCAGTCGAGGAAAACTGCGTGCACGTGTTGCCCGCTGTTGCTGTCGAGGTCCGCAGTCCAGTTGTCCAGGGTTTTCAGCAACATTGTCGTGCACGAGCGCCGCTCGCGGAAGCCGTGCTGGCAGTCTGGCAGGGAATTTATCCTCTCAAAGAATGCTGCAAGCTGGTTGCGGACGTGCTTCTCCAAGAGTTTTCCAACGAGCGAGGTGACGGTGATGGGGCGGTAATTATTGAAATCATTTTTGTTACCTTCTTTTGGGATCGGCGTCACCGCTGCACACTTCCAGTCGGCCGGCAAGTCGCGTGTCCGCAGCGAAAGGTTGAAAATGTGGGCGAGGCTGGGGCAGATCGTCTCAGCGCAGTTTTTGAGCAGCACTGCAGGGATGCCGTCCGGTCCTGCGGCACTTTTGGCGTCCAGGACGTGCAGCAAGGCGCTGACCTCGCTCGCCGTGATATGCAGCTTGCTCAGCTTCTCATTTTGGACGGGCGCGTGGCGCACGAACGGAAAATCAGTGCCTGCTGGCGAGAAGTTCTGCTTGAAAGTGGCGAGAAATTGGCTAGCGACGGCTGCAGGCTCACTGAAAATACGGCCGTCAGCTGAAAAAGTAGTCGTGTTAATCGGCACTTTTGATTTAGAATGAATGAATTTCCAGAACACAGCTGCCCCTTGTGGTCCACGGCCGAGATTCCAAAACCAGCGGTCTTTAGCCAGTCTGACAGCGCCTTGGGTTGCCTTTCTCGCCGTCTCAAAAATGCTTCTCGTCTCATTGGTTTTCTCTCTCATCCACTGCGTGAACAGATCATCTTTAATTTTAATTAGCTTTTTAAGATTTTTGTCGAGCCAGGGGAGCAGCTTCCTCTTTGATCGCGTCCTTCTGGTTGGCACGCACTCCGCGACGCATTCAAACAGCGCTGTCTTCCAGGCTGACCAGGCTTCCGCGAGGTCATCTTGCGTCACTTCTTGCAGCTTCACCGCGAGTTGGTCGTTGAGAGCCGGCCAGTGGGCACGCCGCCAGTCCGGAAGCGTCATAGACACAGGTGGCGGGCGGCGGGAGTCCACCTTGAGGCCGATCAGCAACGCGTCGTGTTCGCTAACGCCGGCGATAACCTCGCTCGTGGAGACGAGATTCGGCGTGTCGCATAGGAACAAGTCGATGGTCTTCTCGCTCGTGGCCGTGGTTCTCGTTGCGTTTTTTATCAGCTGCGCAAAGGCGAAATTATCAAAGGCATCGACGAATTGTTCAGCAGGTGCAGCTCTCGGCAGCGGCGTCTCGTTGTTCCAGTCCACGTCCAAATTGAAATCGCCCATGACAAAGCACGCGTCGTAGTTGTGCTGCTGCTCGGCGGCCAGCGCAAGCGAGCGAAGCAACTCATCGTTTAGCTCTGGCGTACAGTTTGGTGCTCTATACACTGAGGCGATGAGGAAACGCAAATTCGAGACCGTCACTTCGGCCCAAACGGCCTCAGCAGTGGTCTCGAGCTGTGTCTGTCGGCGCGGCAGAAGGTGCGGAAGAATGGCCAGCAGGACGCCGCCTGCTGGTCTGCGGCCGCCAGTTCTGTCCTTCCGCAGCACAACGTAGTCAATGGGGATCACCTCGTGGTCGGAAATATCAGACGACAACCAGGTCTCATTATTAGCGAGAATGTCAGCAGGTAGCACTCTAAGAGAGCAGTAATGTCAGCGGCCCTTTTCCTTTTTTTTTAAGAACGGGCGTTGAAGCACAAAATCGCTGCTGCTTTTTTATAATTTTGCTGGTGCTGTGAACTACGTGCTCGGGTTGGATGCAGCGGTTCGGGAACGCTCCAGAAGGAATCGTTTAGCATTGGCACGGAGCATGACCAGCAGCTGAAATTATTTTTCTTCTTGTATTCATTAACCTCTTTCTCGCTATATTTTGTGAATTTGCGAAGGCATGTTCTGTGAAATTCTAGCGGGCAGTCAGAGTATTTGATAAAAACAGCATTCTTGCGGCCGGCCTTGTCACAATTAAAACATTTCGAGGGTGGCATCTGTGGCATATACAGTGGTCCAGATGGTCGATCGAATTCCAGAGATCAGGGTCCCGAGGGTTTTAAATGGAATCCTCGTCTCTTCTATTCAAACGTCTCTCTCGGAATTTCTCCAGCGATTGGGCAGTCAATGGGAAAACTTCGTTTAGCTATTTTCCAATCAACTGGGCAGTATTCAGGGTCACCTCCGCGCGACAAGGTCGGCGGGGGCGATAAAAAAGCTTCGCCAGGGGGCTCGCCGGCCCGGTGAACCTGAAACAACGCCCGGAGGCAGGAATACAGCAGAGACAGATTCTTTGCCTGCACACTCGATGCTAGCTTACCTCCTTACCTTCTCCTCAATGACTCCCTGTCTTCAATTTGGCGTTGCCACTGGCGCAACTGGTCTATAGAGTAGACATAAGGCTGATGTTTTTCACTGACGTGAATGCCCTTTTCGGTTTTCTGCGATTTGGCCCACCATCTGGGTTATCATTGTAGAGCCAAAAATCCACTGCAGCGACCTTTTCAGTGTAAGAGACTACCCTGCGGTCTGATTTTTGCTGGGGTTCTTCGATGGCTTCACAATCAGCTTAGAGTTCGTAATCATCTTCGGACTCTTCTTCCGAACCTTCATCACAAAAATTATGAATCGATACCAAAATCCAAATTTCCAGAGACCGACATGCGTTTAATTATAATCACAACACGAAATATGTGGTTAGCGTGCGGAGCTTGTGCCAGAGGCAACAACAACATGAACACGGCGCGATCATCCAATCGGATGCTACGGCACACGTCCGCGACGTTCGCGCGGTGTGCAGATAGTGCGCCTAGCCTAACAGCATATTCTGTGATGTCATATCCGCGCAAGAAAATTGTTGCATTTTTCGGCAGCCAATTAGTGCCGTAAATGACCTCGTTGAGAATTTTCGATTGGTGTACAGTTTATAGGAGGTTGAATACTATACATATTTTAGCGGCAAGTTTCAATCCGGCCAAAAAACTATAGAAGTGGACACTCCTTGTTAGTTATTTTTTGGCATCTTCTCGAAACTTCCTCCTTTCTTTTTTTGATCTCTGGGTTAGATCATCTAATGAAGCTCTCTTTGCAGCTAAATCATATATAAATTCCTAGTTTTCTTAAATAGAAAACATAGTTTTGAAACTATAATCACTGTACTACAGATTGAAATCTAGTTTTTTACAATGAACAAATATGAATAAAAATAGAAAATAATGCATTTTTAAAAAATTAATAACCCTGTTTGAATTTATGTGTAAGCTTTGTTTTTCTTATTTTATTAAATTTGGTGAATATGAATGAATAAAACATGGCTTTAATAAAAAACATTATGTTTAAATGTTAATCACTGCCTTGTGAATGATTTGTGTAATTTTTGTCAAATATTTACCTCACAAAGGATTAATTGTCAGATTTTTATGATGATTGACGGAGTGTATTCCAAGACAGGAAATGCTGAGAGGAATCATGTGAGCAGGCTTTTTCCTACAAAACCAGCAGGGTAAGAAAATATTTTTCAGGCACAGCACAAGATGACAAGACATTAAATATATAAAACAGTTCTTAAACCATTTTATATAAAATCATCTCATTAAAAGACAAAAAATTTTTTAATTTGAAACTGTTTAAAATTTAAGACAGAAGTAAAGATGAATGGCATGGACATGTGCCGATAATCTTTATTGAATTCAGTCTACATTGCCAACACATGATGGGAATACATTTTTGAGATATTATTGTGTTCGAATATTCAAGTTCTCTCAAATTTGAAAATTTATCTCACTTCATTCTTCAAGAAGGATAATTGTTAAATATCGAGGTCAGTACAGTCAATTTTTAGTGTACATCAGATTCGCACAAAGTTTGTATGCTTTATTTCCATTTATGGTCAAACAGGATATTTGAGATGGACGCAATTTAACAATTGCGATTAATTTGCTGCGCATTAGAATGTTCAAGGTTTAAACGTTTAAATTCCGATTATGAACAAACAGGTAATTTTGTGCACAATTTAACAAAGCAGCACCTTAAACATATCCTCGGAAATCAGCCAAAATTGTATAAGTAGCTTGAGTAGAGACAACGGCATATCACAGTATTCGATTTCAACCCGATCGCCTTTTTTAAAATAATCGGTTGGCTTCCGATAGTAAATTCGCTTGCACGAAGTTATTTACCTTTATTAACTTTTTTTCTGTCAGCATCTGATGACAACAGCGATGGTGAATTTCAACTGGCTTTCGTAGAAGACGAAGGAGAAAATACGAAGCTACGCAGAAATTTGATCAAATATCAAGTCAAAAAGGAAGTGGTCGACTTCTGGCGCTATGCTGACAGCCCAGAGGGTGGTACGAACCGAAGGAAGGACAAACGCAGCTTTTTCACAATCAAGAATGTTTCATCCACAAGGGCTTCAAAGTTGCTTGCTGTCGAACAAGAGCTGATCCAAAAATTTCGGGAAGAAGACCTGTCGGTTATTAAAGGGCGTCAAATTAGAAGCTGGGCTTTAGAAATTGCCGAGAAGCATTCTCTGTAGTTCGAAGATTTCAAAGCCTCAAATGCGTGGCTAGACTTGTTCAAAAAGAGGCATAACATTGTCGACAGGAAGGTGGGAAAGTTTATCAGCAGAAAGAATGCTCGAGACGAGGCGCTGATTGAAGCTCCAGCTAAAGACTTTGTCAAGAGAGTGAAAGGGCAGCTTGAAAGCGGAGAAGTGCAAGCCAAACACTTGTTCAACCTCGACCACACCGGGTTCAACTAGGAGTTTCACGCTGGCAGGAGCCTCAAGTTTAGAGGCAAAAAAAGGTTGAGAAGATCGAACAAAGCGTGAACGCGACAACGGACTGTGACCTTGGTACCAGCCTGCAGTGCAGCAGGTGACCTCCTCGAACCAGCCTATTTGATCCTGGCCGAGGAGAATTGACATTTTGGCCCTGCAGTGCAAGTCCTACGACCAGAAAACCTGGTCGTGACTTGCACCAACAGTTGCATGATGCATGGTGGTCAAGTTCTGGACCTCTTACAAAAGTGCGCGCTGCCCCACACTCTGCCAGGAATGCGATCGCTCATCACCATCGACAAATGGAGTGGGTGGACCAAACGCTGAGTAAAGCTCAAGGCTCTGTTCAGGGACAATGGAGTTGAGCTTGATGTTCTGTACATCCCAGAGGGCTCAACAGGAAGGTTCCAGCCATTGGACGTTAACGTGAATGGGCCCTTGAAGAAGATCATGAGAAACATCGAATATGAAATCATTTTGAATACAATTGAATTTCAAATTCAGACGAGGAACAATCTGATATCGCTCATCTCATTCTCCTACCACCAGCTCATTTCACCACGATTTCGAAGCATGGTGCAGTACGCTTGATTCAAGCCAGGCTACGTAACATCGCGACTCGAAAAATACGAGTGTCCCCATACATACATCTTTTCCCTGAAGCCTGGCGGGTTCGCAATGTGCGGAAGAAAAAATTTCTGAAATGTTCCTGGAGTAAGAAACTGCTCTGCCTCGAACATGCAATCAAAGATTTTCACCTGTCCAAAGAGTACAATGAGTGAACTATCAACGCCAAGACTTGCAAAGCGTGTAATTACACAGTAACTTAATTTATTTTTATCTCCTATTAAATAATGTTTACTTTTTGCGGATTTTGTGTACTATTTAAAAATTAATTTTTAATAATACATTGATCAAAACAAAAATAATTGCAGAGCGTGTACATAATTTGAATGACATGCAAATAAGAAAATTATGAACGTTAGACAATAAATAATAAAAAACCGGAGTTGGCCCCGTGGCTGCTCGTCTGCGAGCCCCAGTAAAAGAACTGTAAAAATCCCCCAAAAAAATTATAAAAATTCTCCGTGAATAGTCAGAATTATATTTTTTGCGTTTGATTTTTATGAAAAGTTGATTGTTGTAAAATTTAGGGTCTTCGAAGGAGTTGGTCGAGCCTTCGGTAGAACCGGAGTTGGCCAGGTGGCTGCTCGTCTGCGAGCCTCTCTGCGGGAGGATGCTTGGTGCGGGGGGCGCAGGTGCGGGTGGGCCTGTCCTGTTGTGGCGTCATGTCGGGTTCGTCAGTCTGTTTGACAACCTTCAGCGCTTTTGAAAAACGTAGCCCGTTGGCTCGCATTGTTAAGGCACTCTCAGGAGTGTCAAAGCAATGTGAGGTATTTGAGCAGTTCGGAGATCTAATACTGGCTACCCAATGTCAGAAATGGCAAAAAGTGGTTAGTTTAGTGACTCGAATTGCTCAAATTGCTCAACGGGCTGGGAGGCGCACCGGCGCCGACTCGCTACTTGCTGGTTTGCACCTTTCCAGCATGCGTGATTTGGCTTCACGGGACGAATGTCTAGCGTTTCAATGCAGTCCTCGGTGCGGAGGCAAACGCCCTTGAGTGGGCTGGGTCCCTGTGCGGCCTGGTGCGCCCATGTTATCCGTTCGCGGTGTTATTGGGACCCGGGTTTCAGCATTCGTGCTAGTGCAGTGCGCGCCCTTCCCGGTCCTCCGGTCCTCGGACAGGGATAAAATGAGCAAAAAAAAAAATAATAAAAAATATTTACGGGCAAAGGTAAAAGTTCGGGGACAAAAAATAAATACTAATTACTCCAATGGAAGTGAAACGTGATGTGATGCATTATTAATTTTCTTTTCACCGTCTTTCCGAGCCTTCCAAAGGTTTGCGAAAACAATACGCTACAGACAATCAACTATGCATTGAAAATTATAATAAATATTAATGTGTACATACTTGCCACTCAGCTGGAAAACGCAACTAATTACTTTCAAACCAATAGTAAACACAAGATTATGTGGTGCCTCCCCCACCAGACCACAGCGCATCGCTACGCACACTTATAGTCACAAGAGAGCGATTCATCCGCTTCCACGACGAAAAATAATTCAATTTTTAACCCGTGCTTACTGCGAGACGCGACCTCGTCGAGAAGTTTCGAATAGATTAGATTAGATTAGATTATTTATTTGCATTTATACATCAGTACAGTTATAAAATTCCTTTAACACCATCTGATTATAAACAAGTCAGGCAAATTAAAACACACAAAGAAATGTGAAACATAAGTGTATACATTTAATCTTCTGCGAGGCGACAAAGTGTTATTGTTTCGCCACATTATTGTTCCGAAATTAAGAAATTCATCTAAGCTGTTGAATTTGTTAGTATAAACAAATACTATCAACAACTTCTCGAACTCTGGAAGCTGAGCCTCATTTCGCACCTGAGAAATTTTGAGACAAATCGTGTGCGGGTTGTGCTAGATAAATGTGTTGGTGCTGTGATGGACAAAATTGCAGCTGGTGATAGTTGTGTCTCCCGTGCCAAGAGTTACAATCATAGTTGATGAGACTACGCAGCCGAAGCCTCATTGTGTGTTGTGAGTAGTCACGGAGACAGAAATATGTTTGAATGTTTTCATTGTGTTTTTGTGGCCAAATGAGTGAAGTTATCAAAATATTGAAATTATGACACTCAGTGGGGAGATGGAAGACACTAATGCTGCGGAAAAGTGCGCGTTGGAGAAGCCGACTGAAGCCAAACAACAAAGTTCGGATTTTGATTCCAAATTGACGGACGACCCAAGCAGCGAAGATTCGGACTCTGACCAGGACATCTTTTTAGAGCATGACAGCCCGAAGGAACAGACAATGCCAGTTGGCAGCAGGTATGTATTGACGTTGCTTTGAAAATTTATGTTATTGAAAATTATTATTTTCCGTGAAACAGAGGATCATCTTCCAGGAAGTGTGCCCGAGCTCCCATATATTGCAGTTCGGCAATCACTGCAAATTCTTGTGGAGTACTGGCAGTAATAAAAAGCAATTATGAAATTGTTTAGTGAGACTGATATATGAATTATCGTTATGGTTAGAGTTGGCAACATTGGCTGCATGTTCAAGACGCCCAGTTCCAAACAGAAGGAGACCGATCTTCAAATAATAGACGGGGTGATACTTCTTGTAAGGAGAGTGATTTGCTTTGTAATGCAGGAATAGTTTTTTGATCATTTGTATTGTAAATTGTCGGCTAGTGGTGACAATGCCTTTTGTAGTTGGATGCTTTAGTCTTGGAGTTATTTTTTCGAGTGGGTTTTTGCAGGTTCTATATATAAAATTGGAATTGGTGGCATACATTAAATGAGAGCAGGGAAGTAATATTTTGAAAAACAATTTGTTTTATTGAATTAAATGGTGGTACACTACCCGGGTTGCATTCCGATGAAAAGAGCTACAAAGACTTTTAAATTGATAAGAAAGTGTGTGATACAATTGCCTATAAGCCTTTACACTTGTGTAAATCAGAAACATCACGTATGGTAATAATTAGTTTCATACCGAGAAGAAAATTTATCAAAAATTTTGTAACAAAATGAGTGCACTATTATTTCAAGGATGCACCTCGACATGCGCCTCCATTTGAGCTCATCTGCCTCTTGTAACGCGCGTGTCTAGGGGAAATGCGCTACGCGTTACTATCTGGCGCGGCTTGAAGAGCCAGCGCCCAGATCTAGCCTGTTCTGCTTTTGGGCTGCGGGAACTCTCTCGTGGGAGTTCCCGCGATTAAACTGAATTTTGACTCTTTCGGCCGGTCATCGGCACCCAGAGCCGGGCACTCGCCTTGGTCGATCTCGTGATCGACAGGCGGTGTCCTCGAACTCCGTCACTGTCAGACGGACAGTGCACAAATGTGGAGATTTACGTTATTTCAATGAATTGCTTCAAGTTAACTTACTCTTCTTCAGGTGATCTCAAGCAATTAAACAACTCCTCTTATCATTTGAGCACTTGAGCACTTGAGCTTTATTATCCGAAACGACGACCGCCGCCCGCGACGGCCTAGCTTACATTGACCTCCTCCCCGCTCGCTAGCGCACAGAGGGGTCGCCTTATACAGGTGCTAGTGGGGGAAAAGGTGGCTCCTACACTCTCAAAGTGTCTCATTGAACCTGGTGCAATTTTACACGGGCATCAAGCCCAACCAGCTCATCCCTGAGCTCGCGCTGTTTCCTGTACATGGCGTTGATCTCTCTTTGTACTTGATCAATTTCACGGAACTTTCCGGCGTAGTCAACGTGTTTGTTGAACAGGTCAGCTGTAATGTTGTCAAGTCTGAGGTAGAATGTTTTAATTGCCCTCTCACAAGTTGCAATTGATGCTGTAATGGACATGTAATTAAATGGCGACAATACTTTAAATAAAGAACATTTACCTTTAGCTGAAGAGCACCGGGCTGGCAATTGCTGTTGATCAGAAGCTGTGAAGTTATCTTCCGTGTTTTGGCAATGCTCCATGTTAGTAGGATTCCCTTGTGTTGGAAGTTGTCGTTAGAGGACACACGTTTGATGGTAGACATCCGGAATAAAATGAGTTGGCTGCAAAGGTGGGATAAATATGAATGGTGGGTAATGAAAAATAGTAAATAGATACAGTTTGTGTGTATTTTGTTCTGGCTTTTAATTATTTGAAATTTGAAATGATGTTTATTGTGTTTATACAGCATTACAGCATCGAAGCAAATAGCCTTTTGCAATATGCGTATTTACAATGTCGTCAAAAATATACATTTAAATATTACATTAAAAAGTGTTCACACATATGTATGTTTGTGGTGTCAGTTTGTGTTTGTGTTTTGCTACAATGTCGGTCTGAAAGATAGGAACTCCTGCTCATTATAGAATTTGTTAGAATTGATGAATTTTTTTAAAGCTTTCTCATACTTTTTGAACTGCAATTCTCCTTTCACAGCATCTGGAAGAGAATTGTATAGTTTTGTCATACATTTTTTTGGGTTGAATTTATAAATTGCTGCGGTTGGGTTGTGATCCTCAACAATTTCCTGGAAGTACTGCGGGTGTTTCCTGACAAATTTACAGCTTTCTAACAAATAAACGGAGTAAATTGGCAAAATTTCAAACTTAGCAAAATATGGGCGGGCAGACTGAAGTGGTATGTTTGATCTCTTATATTGGACTCCGGCCATGGCTCTCATCAGCATTTTTTGTGCGACAAAAACCTCGTCTATCGCCTAAGTTCCCCAGAAAATTATTTCATATTGGATCTGTGAATAGGCATAGGCATAATACACATTTAAGATCTGCTGGAAATCAACACTCTTCCTAAGGGTGGTGACCATAAAGACTGCTGAGTGTAATTTGTCGACTACGTGGCTGCTTTGTTTGCTCCACGACATATTATCTGTAAATCTCAAACCAAGAAGTTTGGTGTCTGAAACGTTGGGAATATTTGCATCAGACATGGCGACATGAAACTCATATGGGGATCTTTGGGCATGTGGGTTTCTAAACACTAGAAGCGCTGATTTTGTTGCGTTTGCCTGCAAATGATTTTCTACGCAGTACAATCCCATCCGTGCTGCAACCAGGCTGGATTCTGCTTCAACGTCATCGTATTTCTTCGCCGTAACAATTGCAGTTGCATCATCAGCATAATTAATTAGCTTGTGGCCGCACACTTTCAGGGCTAGATCATAAATTGCAACATCAAAGAGGAAGGGCGACATAATTCCTCCTTGTGGCGTTCCTCTCTCGTAACTAAGGAAGTTTGAATATATCTCTCGGTGGACTTTACCTTCTTTTGCAGTTATTTTTACACATTGCTGACGCTCTTCTAAAGCTGATTTGATCCAATTCAACGGCTCACCTCGTACTCCGTGTAGCTCAAGCTTCCTTAATAAAATAGAGGGACAGATAGTTCCAAATGCATTAGAAAAGTCAAAGAAGATTCCAATCGTCTTCTTCTTCTGCTCCAGACTCTGCGTCAGTTCCATGATGAATTCGTAAAAGCCGTTTGAGTAGACCGCCCTTTTAAAAAACCATGCTGGGTTAGCGGCAACAAATTATTTGCGAGAAAGTGTTCATATAAGCGGAATAAAAAGCACTGTTCAAAAACTTTCGAGAAAGAGGGCAGGTTAGAGATTGGTCTGTAGTTGGCGGCATCCAGCTTATCACCTTTTTTATAGATGGGGACGACGATTGCTCTCTTCATTAGGTCTGGGTAGACGCCTTGCTCGAATGACCTGTTTATAATATAAGTAAGAGGTGCAGCAATTAGATTTGCGACTCTTTTAATGAGGAAAATTGGAATTTCGTCGGTGCCTCTGGAACGCTTGTTTGGGAGTCTGCGTAACCAAAGCAGCACCTCCTGCTCGACAACGGGTGACAAAAAGAAGCCTCTGGCAACTGCGGGTGATAGGAGTGACGTCGAAAAATCTCCGGCATCTCCAGGTGGCACAATGAATTTTTTATTCAGGGTGTTTGCGATTTTAAAACTATCAGTCTCAGTCCCATCACCACATTTCAACTTTTTTATGGTGCTATCAGATCTGAAATTCCCTAGCATATCATTAACTATCTGCCACGCAGCTTTTGAACGATTTGTTGCGTTATTTATGAACCTGCTGTTGGACGTTCGGATCTCTTCATGCAGCACCTTCAGGTAGTTGTACTTCATCTTTTTCAGCTCTCCCTTCATGCTTTGTTTGGTGATAGGATCTTGCACAGTCTTAATTAGGTAGCGCTGATCTCGTAGTTCCGCTCGCTGATTCTTTACTTTATCTGACAGTTTTATTTTTCCCCTCTGGTTTGCCCTGTAAATCTTTTTAGAGTAGGGAAAACAAACATCAAAGCCTATTTTAAATATTTTTATAAACATCTCATAAAGGATGTTTACATTATTAGGAGCAAGTGAAAAGTTCCAATCTTGGAGCGAAAGGTAGTCTTCAAACTGCAGCATTCTGGAATCCGCAAAGCTTCTTTCCATTTTAATTACGTCTTCGGCCAGGATCTCCGAGATGTTGAAATTGCAAAATACTGACTCATGATCAGACAATATGTTAGACATGGTGTGGCAAAAATATTCAGTGTGAGTGGGACCACCAAACAAAAAGTCAATGCCTGTACCTCCGTTTTGATTAAAGCGAGTGACCATACCATCGTTGAGTAGTTTTAGGTCGAATTGCTGCATGAGGTTGAGCAGCCGCCTTGTTGTCGAGCTATTCACCAATACGTTTATGTTGAAGTCACCTGCTACTAACATATACTGCATTTTTCGACGTTTCATGAGTTTGCCCAGAGTTGACAGGGACTCAAAAAGTTTTTCAAAGAAAAAATCAAAATTAGCATTGTTTAGTGGGTTGGATGGTCTGTATAGGCCAACAATCAGCAACTTCTTCTCTCCATACTTCAATTTGGCAGCAGCCAGCTCCAACCGCCCTTCAAAGGAAACAACATCTAAAGCCTCATGTTCAATATTTTGTTGTGCCAAAATTGCGACTCCTCCACGCTGCATATTCTCACGTCCATAAGCTGACAGAGTTCTAAAGTTTAAAATACAGAGTTTGTTAACTTCTCCTTTTGAGAGCCAGGTTTCTGTTTGTATGAGTACTTTGGGAGTTTTTTCACTGTTTAGTTCTCGAACATGATCCTTAAGAAGTTGAAGATTATTAGTAGAGGCTAAACCTTGACAGTTCAATGTTAAAACACCAAAATATTTAGAATGAAAAAACTTTTGCTGCTCAGTCTGCTGGTCACAACCACTCTTCTTTATGTTTTCCATGAGGTCTTCCTGGCTGTCACGTTTTTTTTCCTTTCAGTGACCGTTGGAGGAACCAAACCTGAGGCTGCTTGCTCTTTCAATGGCGTCATCTTTCTGACTTGCTCCCTCATTTCATCTAATTGGTTGATCAGTGCTTGGAATGATAAGTTATTTTCTGCAGGCTCGGAATCAGGAGAGGGTGAGCTCTTATCCCGTATTGATTCGGCGGACCTTACCTGCCTGAAGGCAGGTTGCCGGTGGGGTGGGAGACGTTGAGTTTTGGATGGGGGCAGCAAGGGCAGGCTACCCCCACCGGCAGAGCCTGAAGTAACGCTGTTTGGTTCGTGTGCTTTTCGTCTCATTTCCACATTTCTGATTCCGCTGGGACCAGGTATGTCTCTCCAGTCAACATCTCTTGGCTGATTTTGAGCTCGAGCAATAACGGTGTTTGAGATCACAGCCTTTGCATAGTGCTTACTTGGTCTTACCACTGTGCTGGTGGCGGGCTGGGGGGGAAATGTATTTCCAGACACCACTTTCCCTGGGAGTTGTTGCTTAGAACAACCCCCAGCCGCGCCCTGCGCAACCACCTTTGTTTGCTCTGCTGGCATCCGTTGGGAAGAGCCTGCGGTTGCGCTAATGTTTGTGGTATCTGAAACTGTTCTAGCAGGCAGTGAGTAAATAACAAAAGTAACCTCCACCTCTGCAAAAAGGCTTTTGAGAATGTATTCGGTGAAACGCCAGTTGATGCCATCCAGGCTGGCGCCGAGTCGGGTCATTGCGACTCTCTTAACTCCTGTCTCCTTGACTCTCCTGGCATAGCTCTCCAGAGCAGAGACCGTATTGGCGAAGAAACATCCAGGGTTTGCATGCTTTTTGTCCCCGGATCTATTTTTACTCACAAGGTGCCAGATCTGACGTCCATCTTCAGTGTATTGAGTGTGGATGTCGCCAATTCTCAGTTCGAAGTCAGGTTTGGAGAGTCCAAATTTATCCTTCAGTGACGCGGCAGCGCCACGGGCATTGTCAAGATTGGCTCCCACCAAGTGAGCAATCACTATCTCATCGGCATCAGCAATATCAGCACGTTTATATTCAAATTTTGCTTGTCCCTCATACTCTGGAAATTTACGTCTGGATATTATGGACTTGTACTCACGAAGCATAGCTTTGTCCTCTGCTGACCACCTTCCAGTCCAGGTATTTTTTGCCGCAACAGAGAGGCCCGTAGGCAAGGTGGACGTGAGAACAGGCGTGTTTTTTGCCCGACTATTAACACGCCTCGACGTGTTAATTGCCTCCATAAGCGAAAGTTGTTGAACCTGTACGTCTCTGGTTGTCTCCAAGAGAGACACGATCTGACCCATTATCTCCTTGGATGGTAAGGCAGCAAGGATCCGGGACGTCATTTCGTCAAACAGCTGTTTCTGGCTAACCTGGAAAGCCCGCCAAAAATCAGCTGATATTCCTTCGTTGTCCATTGCCTCGGTTTTATGTTAACTTTCACTTTGTAAGTGGTCAGCGAAGGGCGGAACTACCCCAAAAAGATCAGCGGAGTAGCTTCTGAGGCCCTTGCCTTACTTGTTCTGGAACAATCTCGAAAGAAACCGAAGCGGCCGTGAGTCACTTCACTAAGATGGCGTGTGCACACGCAAAGCAATCGTATTTTCGCAGATTTCAGCAACCAAAGTGTTGTTAAACACGAACCAATATGTTGAGTTTGAGGTTTAATGGTTCGCAAACACTTTCCGCAAAAATTAATTCGCGATTGTTGCATAATAAATACAAAAATACGAAAATATACGGGAGCAGCTGTAGTGGCAGTGTGATCTCACCTGAGTTAGGAGGGGGGCTATTATATGCTTGTGCGGGCTGAAAGTAATCATTTGCATAAGCTGGTTGAACATGTGTAAAGAATGGTATGCTATGCATGTGGAGATGATTGAAACACGTAATTAAGAGAGAAAGTCATAAGATCAAATATGAAATTTATGGAAAGAGCCGGAAAGGAAACACATATGTAGAGAAAAACATTCGTGGTGGCAGTATGTAGTTGATGAAGGAAGGATATCATGAGATTAACTTACTTTGATTTATTAATGATTCACGTGATTCAGTTCAGTGGATGTTGTGCGCGAGTGCGTTTCCCCGTTTCCCCACGGCTGAATAGTAAGTGGTACTGCTCTGTGCTGTGCAGGGACTCACGGATACAAAAACTGTCACCAAGAGACTCACGAGTCTCTTTGTGACAAATAAGGAGGCTCAGATATGGGAAAAACCAGACAATTTTATTGTTAATAGCGTCTTATATGAATGCTTGTAAGAGTTAAATGAGTGTAATTTATTATGTTTTAGGAAGAATTATAAATGGAATAAAATGTATGTTTGCAGTAAATATTCTAGTAGTTTACAATTGGTAGTTTGAAATTAATTGGCATCAGGTAATTAATTTGTAAATGTGAACATTTAATTTCAAAATTATAATGATACATACAAAGGTTGGGTTGCAATCGAAAAATTGTAGTTACCGAAAGTAAAATTAATGAGATTGAAATGTGCACAATGTAAAGGTGATGCCTTATATGGCTGAGAGAATGCATCCGTACCAAATATACACATTGCATCCCGTGAATTTTCATAAACCGCAAAAAAGGTATCAAACATTTTGGCTATAATTTTTTAATGGAAAAGAGGTTTTGAGCAGTGTTGGAAAACTCGGTGAGGCGTTGCTCGTACTTGACAATGGCCTCGGATGCGTCCTTGACTCGTTGCTCTATCTTCTGACGTATCTTCACGAGTCACTCGATTCTCAAGCTTACCGTGTTGCGGGCTTTCTGTAGCTGGTGGGTCTTCAGGCTGTTTTCACGCAGGACAGCCTGCGCGTCCTTAAATTCAATCTTCAAATCATTGTGGCGCACATAGAGCTTGTCCAGCGCAGCCTCTGACCTAATGAGCGAATCTGCAACGGTTAGAGAATGAAAGGCTGCACGAGACAAAATTGAAATTAACTTACTGGCAACAGCGGAGCCTCCCTGGAAGTGCTTGATGCAGTCATCCTCACTCGGCTCTTCGAAGGCCGAGGCCTTTGGCGAACTTGGCGGGTTTCAATCATTCCAGTGCATGTAAGAATTTGTACTGTAAAGCAGATTTGAATTTTAATCGGGAAAAATTACAGTCGTCGAAGATGTTGGGAAGCTGAAGTAGCTGGTTAAGGTGCTGACTCGTGGTGGGCGGCAAAGTTGGATGCTGATATACAGCGTAGCGGGATACAGGTACTGAGAAACAAAATGAGAATGAGAAATCCGGACCAAAAATATCTGGACTTTAAAAATTATTGTCTTCTTCTGTTGGCATTTCACTACAAGTGATGGCAGTGGTGTTGGTAATATTGTTGTGATAAAATAATTAGTAGGAGCGGTTTTGTAGAGCAAAATTTTTCATAGAATTATAATGATTTCATAGGGTGAAATTAAATTATTTATTCATTTTAATGCTTGATTTCACTGCTATACATGCTTGTTGCAAGGAAACAGTGTCTGTGGTTTGTTTTTTTTATGACGGGAAAAAACATTGCTGCAGACAATAATTTAAGGGCGAGTTAATTAAATACTTGCTCAATAGGCCTTTGAGGTGGACATTAGACCCTGCAGGATTTGGCACAGCTGATCAGTGGCTTTTTCATCTGGGTCAATCATATCTAAGTTATCCGGAGCTGAATTTGGTTTAGGCACTCTTCTGCTATTTTGTGCTTTTCTGACAGACAAAGCAAGATGCCAAACCTGTAATTTTAATGATCTGCAAATTTAACATTTAGAGCTTTACAAATATTCTTACTAACATCATTTTGGAGAAAAATTTAAGTTTTCCCTTGCCAATTGTGTGAATAAACCTCTGCAGAACAAACAAGCAGGACTTCACTTCCATTTCCCATGGCATGAAACCTTTCTGCCTTGATCTTGTATGTGTTGTTGCACATCAAGGATTTCAAACAGTACTTTGCACTATAACCAGGCAAATCGTAGCGTGCGTCGCCACTAAGGCATAAGTCTTCTAGACCACGCATCTCTTCAATGTTTGTATTCCTCATTTAGATCCAAGAATGCCTGATGACTGGAGCAACGCATTCTCTGACATGGTTGTAGAAGCACGAGTGCGAGGCGTGACAAAAAGCGTCAGAGAGCTTGGCAAAGGTCGAGTATCCAATGCCACAGATGCAAGAATCACGTTAAAGATAGGTTTCTTTGACGTCTTGGCAGTGGTGCTCCACTTGAAATTGTGACTATTCTTCATACATGTTGTCTCATTTTTAATGACAGCACCAATGCGTCTCCTTTCTATAGAATTTTCGGAACCACACTGCTTGTCGTTATTCAAAAGAATCTCAATTTGGCCATCAAGAGGTGCCGCGTGCACCTCGAGTGGGGGAAAGTTTTCAAAGTTTTCAAGACGCGAAATGTGACAGACTGCAGAGGGTGGTCGGCCATTACATCGCTTATTTTCACAAATCACACTCAATTCGCATTCAGTAAATATGCATCGACATCATAGAACTTTTGATTGACAAAATTATGCAACGTCTTTATCAACATAGGGTACCGGGGATAAAGCTGAAGCGCCACTGGTAACGCGTTGTACAAAGTCGCAATAGCAATTTAAGGGCTTTGTCTGGAAATCATACTTTTCTGCGCTGGCACAACTAATTCAGGTTTGGAACGAGTGTTATAACCATGCATAGTTCTTTCAAAGTATTTAGGAAACTTTTTCACAAACTTCCATTCCTCAAACAAGTATATCGAAAACACAGAAATCAAATCGAATCTATCAAAGAGGGGCTGAGCTGAGGAAAGTGGAGTTGGCCCTATCCATTATCGCTCACCTGCTAACGCCCTAACCACTCTCTTTTGAGCAACGAACGCAGACAAAAGAGCGGAATTACTGCCTGCCCAAAAAACAATCGCATACGAGATGATCGAGTAATCATGAGCGTAGTATACATTCATAAAATCATGTAAGTGAACAAAACCTCAAAAATTATTAATCATTGTCACCGTCATATGCAACCGTCCAACAACATAATCAGCATGAACATCCCAGCAGCAGGTGTCTTGGACGTAGAGACCGAGAAATTTCGTCTGCTCAAGGTATGGTATAGATTGGCCATTCAAGCTAACAAGAGGTGACACAGAACATTTGCGAGCCGTTGGATCGCTAAATTGCAATATCACTGATTTAGCAGCATTTAAAGTTAAATAATTTTCTGCGCAATAATTATTCAACATATTTGCCAACATACGTGCCTCACTGAACAACTGTTGGATCTTACGAGCAGAAATTAAGATGGTCGTATCATCTGCATAATTGATCGTGAAGCCCACCAACACATACTTGAGCATGTCAGAAATAACTCACAAAAAGCGAAGGATATAACACACCCCATTGCGGAGTTCCTCGGACCACCGGCAGCTCGTCCGAATAAACCTGCCTCTCACTTTTCTCTTTTTATCTCTTTTTTTATTGGCAAGTTGCCAAGAAGTTCTAAAGGAAATTCTTATGCTCTAGTGATTCAAGCTAATTTCTCCAGGTGGATAGAAATCTATGCAGTTCACGCGACAACATCACGCGTGTAATTTGAAAAATTTCTCTCGTACATAGTACGGAACGGTTTTCCAACAAACATCCGCTCAGACAATGCTAGGACTTTTGTCAATAAAATTTGGAATTTTGTATTTACTCATCTTGGCATTAAACACAAACTAAATGCGCCATACCGGCCACAAAGCATGTAGTTGAAAGGACGAACAGACATATCAAACTAAGGATAAAAGCATTCACACAAAGACTGGGACGTGTCTTTAGAAATGTTCGGGTTTTGCCTGAGATCCAATATAACCAATCGACAAAATTCACACCTAATGACTAAGGAAAAACCTTTCTCCGGATTTTTAGAAAGGGACTGATCCCCCTTTTCTTTGTTTGCAGTAGGTGCTCAGGTAGACCGTCAACGGCACAGCCTATGCCATAGAAGACCACAGAGGACACAAGCATTAGACCCAGGTAAAAATATTTTATTCTCGACCAGCGTGACTGGTCTTGAATAAAACTCACCTAAAAAGCGTGCTCTTTTTTATGTGTCTTACCTTGAGTCGAGACCATTTTTGAGAGACAACCAGGCCAAAAACCACACAAACCATTCCTCATTATGTAAACAATCTTTCCTGCGATAAATATGTTTGAACCCAACTGTAAATAACTCAATAGTTGTAGTAATAATTCCTAACTAAATTATCGTTTTCTCTCCGCTGATTCTTTTCCATCTTAAGAGCCAAGCTCTTCTCTCATGTTAAGTTTAATTCGCATGTAAATAAAACTTGCTCAACTCAACAAATATAAACTCAAAACCACCATACAATTCTTCAATTCACTTATGTGATTTATTATATTTAATATCCAGTTCTGTGTGTACGCGCTAAACGTGAATATACGAGTTCTACAAACACGCCGTGTTTTTCTTTTCTAACATCAATCTCTCTGCAACCAAAATTACTCGAGCATCATAGGACTTGGGCTCCTATAGTATGCTCGGACATCGTGCGTGCGAAGGCAGCACGAAACCTCGGGTTCGCGGCGCGTAACCTGCAAGGGTGCACTGTCCGCGTTAAGAGGGTGGCATACCTGACTCTTGTAAGACCGGTGATGACTTTCGGCCTCCCAGCCTGTCACCAGACAACACAAGACAACGTTAACAGGCTGGAGAGGGTACAAAAGAGGGCGGTGCAATTCATCTATGGCCGCAATCCGCCGCCGGCCAATGAGCAAAAAATCAAGCCCTTCCAATGCTGCTGATTGTAAGATACAATGACTTAATCTTTTTCAAAAAGTATGAGTGTGGTGAGACCGATTTTAACGCGCGTGCGAGAATAATTGAGGGTCGTGTATTGAGAGGTGATAGTGGCCAGTGACCCCGCCTCCAGCCGCCTCCGACCCGCAGTGTTTTTGGCCAGCGCGAGTTCTCCTTCAGGGTAATCAAGCCATGGAACGATTTGCCTCCGGCACTCAAAGACTGCAACGCCTGCTTGTCGCCTCGTGGCTTTCGCGCCGACCGCTGGAAGATAGGCGAGCAAGTCAAATTCAGCCAATCGCAGAGCTGGGCCGCCCCTGCGGTGAAAAGTGCAAGGAGCGTTGAGAAGCGAGCTGGGTTGCTGCTAAGGGGAGTACTTATTCCACCAATAGCAGGATGAAGTTCTTAGCTCCTTTGTGCACACTACTCTCGCCGGCGTGCTTAACTCTGCTCAGCTGCAGCGATGTCAACAAGCTTCCGCTGCGAATTATTCTCAGTGTAGGGCCCCTTTTGGGCCGGGTTTCCTCTCAGAAAAAAATGTCTCGGCAAAAGGGAAGACATATGAAAACGCACTGTTTCGCTAATAAGCCGTCTGGCAAATTTATTTATCTCCGTCTGACAAGTGTAGAAATTGTGTTGATTCAGATTGTATTTGTGTTGTCTATGTTCTGCAGCGTGTTGTGTGTGTCGACGCCGCTGCCATAAGATGCTTGCGGATCAGGGGCTTCTGGACGGCAGGTCTCCAACTCTACCTGCTCGAAGGCCGCGGTCCCTAGAACAGGAGGAATGGGAGTGAATTAGCGGAAGAGCACGTTTTAGGTGAGTTTAGTCTATTTAAAAGGCAAGTCACACTGGCCTAAAAATAGAATATCTCTACCTAGTCTACTGCTTGTTTTTTCTGGTCTTCTTAGGGTGTAGGCTGCGCCGTATCCGGTCTACCCGAGCGCCTCCTGCGAACAAAGAAGAAGGGGGATCAGTCCTTTTCTTGGATTCCGGAGAAGGGATTTCCCTACAGGTAAGACTTGGCACAGTAGTTGTCCCTCCTCGACTGAAGTTGCGAATCCTCTCCCACAGCCGCGAGCTCCTGGTAGGCGCCTGCTGGCCTCCTGACCAAGATGGCCTGCTGCGAGGGGGTTCGTAGTCTCCAGAGTTTCCTGGAAAAGACGCAGAGTGAGACAAGAACTGCCGGCTACCCGTATATCTACCTTACCTGGTCTGCTTGGCCTGGCGATCAGGAAGTGCCCTATGCCAAGTCAAGGATTAGGTGGGTGTCCTCTTCCTTGGGGCAAGGTAGCTCTGAGGTCTATGATAGACAGCTCGCTTTCTGCCCCGAGTCGTGCGCTGCCTGCGCTTATATTAGGCTGCCCCTCCTTCGGTCGCTGCTGGGAGAATGGAGGGTGGGTTCTCCCTCAGTGGCGACCCTCCCCTACTGAGGGAAAGCCCTGAGTGAGGTGAGGGTGAGTGGGAGGCCGAGGAACAAGATTTGGATGTTGTTTTCTGGAATGATGATTTCATCCGCTGGTCTGGACAGAAAATCCACGAGTGGAATGGTTTTTCCAGGCACATGATGAACCAAAAACTGATATTGCTGGAGCTGTAATACTATCCTGGCGAGCAGTGTTTTCAGAGATGCCGATGCCAGCAGCCATTTTAACGAACTGTGGTCGGTGTATAAATGGAAAAGCCGGCCTTCAAGGTAAATACGGAAGTGCTCGACTGCCATTACTACGGCCAGGCACTCCAGTTGGCACGCGGAGTACCTGGTCTGTGTACCAGCCAACTTGGCACTGTAGAATGCAACTGGTCGGTTGACTCCAGGAGCTTCTTCTTGTTCTAGCACTCCTGCGACGGATTTTGCGCTGGCATCGGTGGTGAGATGAAATTCCTTGTCCAGATCGGGAAAAGCCAAGGCGGTGTCCTTGAGGTCCACGATTTTGTCAAAAGCCGCCTGGTGTTTTTCGCCCCCACTCGAACTTAGGCTTCTTCCCTTTCAGCATCTCAGTTAAGAGTAGCACCACTTCACTAAAGCCTTGAGCGTGCCTTCTATAGAAGATACAGGTGGCTACCAGTCCCTTGACTTCTCTGATGTTGGTGGGAGTTGGCATCTTCCGTATAGCTTCCAATTTATCAGGGTTAGGGCGTACGCCTTCTCCGCTAATCATGAATCCTAAGAATTGTGCTTCCTTCTTCACCAACTGACACTTTTGCGGGCTGAACACGATTCCCAGCTTGATAGCTCTCTTGAGAACTCCGGTTATCAGGGTCTTCATTGATGCGAAGTCAGGGGCATGGATACAGAAATCGTCCACGAAGATCTCAACTCCCTTCCCGATCATGTCATGGAATCCCTTTTGGATCCAGTGGCTGAAAGAAGGTGGTCCGTTCTACACTCCGTAGGGTAATCGTGTGAACTGGAATTGTCCTACGTGGCAGGCAAATGCCGTCTTATCCTGGCTCTCCTTCTTTAAGGGCAACTGCCAGAATCCATTCGTGAGGTCAAGCACTGTGAAGAATTTACTCCCGCCAAAGCGGTCCAATACCTCTTGAACGTGAGGGTATGGGCGAATTAGAGTTTTAGTGACCTGGTTTAGTGCGCGGAAATCCACGCAAGGACGCCACTTCAGAGTACCGTCCGTGCTCTTCTTTGTTACTAGTGGTAAGGGCGCTGACCATTCACTGTCCGATGGCACTATAACTCCCATTCCTAACATGTCCTGGATGGTGTCTTCAATGACTTTCTTCTGGTGATGGGGCACCTTGTATGGTCTGCGTTGAATTGGCTCCGCATCTCGGGTGTCTATTTCCACTTCTGCTGCTTCATATCGGCCCAATGTCCGGGATCCACATGCAAAGGCCGCTCGGACTTCTACCAGGACGCCTTTCAGTACTCGGACTTCTGCTGGATTGTCCAGATGTTCGAAGTTGAACAGCTGTAGAAACTCTTGGTTTGGTAGTTCCGAACCAGGTGGACTCGGCCACACCTCCGGTTCCCTGTACCCCGGCGGTTTATGCTTAGTGAGGCAGCCTCCACATAGCATGTACTCTTCATCGTCCACAGGACGAGTCTCGCAATCAAAACAGATCTCCGGCAGTTGTTCGGTCGGAAGATCTCGTAGTCGAACTACGGGCGTCTCTGGTTCTACCACCTCCAGCTGGATCTTTTGTAAGTGGCGTCCTTTCACTTGCAGGTTTTCATCCGAGGTGTTGGTGCACCAGACGTTAACTATCCCTCCAGAATCAACTACTCCGTACGTCATGGGTATTTTGCCGCGTCCTCCTAGGTCAATGCCTTGAAGCATTAACTCGGTACCCACCGGGGCTGTGACTCGGACTGGGAAGATGGCACTCTGTCGTGGGTCAAGCGCAGGGAGTGGGGCTGGCGTGTTCGTTGCGATTATTTGGATTCCCACGGGCTCGGCGCTGTGGTCTATTGGTTCGGTCGTACTAAACTCGTGACTCCACTTCTGGTGAACAGCGCCGACGTTCCGAGGCCGTTGATGGCGGTAGTAGTCCAACCGCATCCGACCCCATATAAACTCTAGACATCCTGTGGTGTTCCTGAGATCGGCTTGGTGTTTCATCAGGAAATCTTGACCAAGCAGTGCTGAGTATCCCGGGTTTAACATGACCACTACGACTGGTTGTTTTATCGCCACTCCTTCGCATAGCTCGATCATAACTTCAGCTTGTCCGAGTAGAGGCACGTTCGTACCTGAAACTCCATTGACTTGGCTATCGAATGGAGTAAGCTCTAGTTCGAGCGCGGAAGCTAGTATTGCGCTAATCAAGCTAACGTTCGCTCCTGAGTCAATGATGTATGGTATTTCTAGGTGTTGGACTCGCCCCAAAAGGACGTAGGTGGGGTAGGCGGTCACTGCTAATAAGGTTACGTCATTGGGATTGAAGTCCGGCGGGGAGTCGGTCTCGATTTCAGAGTTCCGCGGTCGTGTCGGACTAAAGCCAGCACGCCGCGCTCTACTCGTTTTTTGGCTTGTCGAGACATTCGGACGGGCAGTGTCCCTGCCTTTTGCAGATCCCACAGTACAAGTATTCACAGTCTTGGAGCCGGTGGCCAGTGCGGTTGCACAGGAAACAGCTGAATCTGGGTCGATCGCTGTCTTGCCCCCTTGGCGAACGTCCTCGGTACGAACCGCCTGGACTTGCAGCTAGCTCCTGGAGTGCCTGTGCGTTCAGAATGATGCGTGGCTCGCTGGTGCTATCTGCGGTGAGCTGTGGGGTATTGAAGCGCACTTGCCGATGTGGAGGTGCGGCGAGCGTATGAGTGGAGTAAATGGATGCTTGCGCTGCTCGCATGTCTTCCTCTGTCTGATAAGCCTCCACCATGTGTTCCGCTCTTAGCGCCATCCGTTTAGTTTCGGAGAGTATTTTTGGATTCCACATCTCAACTCGGATCTTGATGGCAGGCTTCAGCCCCTGTATGAACTGTGCCATTCCGCGGTGGTCCCAGTGATCATCCTCGAAATGTGCATGAATGTGGTCTTGGGTGGAGGCGGACCTTAACTTCCGCATCTTGCTCATCAGGTTCTCATAGAATCTGGATACTGAGTCAGAGCCTCGTTGCTTGCACTCGCTAAACTCACGCTCCAGTTGGTGCCGCTCATGTGGTGTTTCGAACTCAGCCTTAAAGGCTCGCTTGAGATCCATGTAGTAAGTGAGCTTCCATGAGTCCAACTTCTGCAAGAATTCTCGTGCTCGGTGTCTATTCCTAGTAGCCATGGCAATCCTTAAACCAGCCGGAGTCAAGTTCGGTTGGAGGAGGATCAAACTTTCCACACCAGTTAGGAAATCCTCTAATGTGGCGTCCTCCTCGCGGCCCGAGAACACGGGGATGTTCGTCAGGTCGAAATACATCCCAGGGTAATGTCCCATGTTCACTGGTTGAGGCGAGTATACTTGGTCATCTGGGTGCAGACTGCCTAGCGGATGATGGATCGATCGGGCTGACCGCGCAGTACCAGCCCCCTGGAGGGTGTTCCGATCCATTGAGGGGGATGCTGAGGAAGGCCTTTCTGGTGGGTGAGAAGCATTCTCTTTCCCTCCCTGGGCTTGGTCGTAGGCCCCTAATGTGACAATCGGGATTCCTTGTGGGTCCAGAAGGTCCGAGTTCTCATTTCCGCGCCTTTGGAAACTTCCAGCAGTGTGAAGGCCTTCTCCGGCTCGGTCCACATAACGAGTCGGGCCGGAGATGTTGCCCCTGTCATTACCAGGGCTAGGTACTTGACTTGATCCGAGCTGCACCGTTTCCGGGTGATCGGCCCCGGCGCTAGACGGTCCTGGTTGCTCCCGGTCGGGAGTCCTGTGAAGCGACATCGCTAAATTCAGGGAGTCTGTGATGTTTGCGTTGTGTGTAGGAGATATGGCCGGGAGCTCCAGCTATCCTGGTCACGGCACCAAAATTGCTTGTCGCCTCGTGGCTTTCGCGCCGACCGCTGGAAGATAGGCGAGCAAGTCAAATTCAGCCAATCGCAGAGCTGGGCCGCCCCTCCGGTGAAAAGTGCAAGGAGCGTTGAGAAGCGAGCTGGGTTGCTGCTAAGGGGAGTACTTATTCCACCAATAGCAGGATGAAGTTCTTAGCTCCTTTGTGCACACTACTCTCGCCGGCGTGCTTAACTCTGCTCAGCTGCAGCGATGTCAACAAGCTTCCGCTGCGAATTATTCTCAGTGTAGGGCCCCTTTTGGGCCGGGTTTCCTCTCAGAAAAAGGTCTCGGCAAAAGGGAAGACATATGAAAACGCACTGTTTCGCTAATAAGCCGTCTGGAAAATTTATTTATCTCCGTCTGACAAGTGTAGAAATTGTGTTGATTCAGATTGTATTTGTGTTGTCTATGTTCTGCAGCGTGTTGTGTGTATCGACGCCGCTGCCATAAGATGCTTGCGGATCAGGGGCTTCTGGACGGCAGGTCTCCAACTCTACCTGCTCGAAGGCCGCGGTCCCTAGAACAGGAGGAATGGGAGTGAATTAGCGGAAGAGCACGTTTTAGGTGAGTTTAGTCTATTTAAAAGGCAAGTCACACTGGCCTAAAAATAGAATATCTCTACCTAGTCTACTGCTTGTTTTTTCTGGTCTTCTTAGGGTGTAGGCTGCGCCGTATCCGGTCTACCCGAGCGCCTCCTGCGAACAAAGAAGAAGGGGGATCAGTCCTTTTCTTGGATTCCGGAGAAGGGATTTCCCTACAGGTAAGACTTGGCACAGTAGTTGTCCCTCCTCGACTGAAGTTGCGAATCCTCTCCCACAGCCGCGAGCTCCTGGTAGGCGCCTGCTGGCCTCCTGACCAAGATGGCCTGCTGCGAGGGGGTTCGTAGTCTCCAGAGTTTCCTGGAAAAGACGCAGAGTGAGACGAGAACTGCCGGCTACCCGTATATCTACCTTACCTGGTCTGGACTTGGAGACAGCTTGGCCTGGCGATCAGGAAGTGTCCTATGCCAAGTCAAGGATTAGGTGGGTGTCCTCTTCCTTGGGGCAAGGTAGCTCTGAGGTCTATGATAGACAGCTCGCTTTCTGCCCCGAGTCGTGCGCTGCCTGTTCTTTTATTAGGCTGCCCCTCCTTCGGTCGCTGCTGGGAGAATGGAGGGTGGGTTCTCCCTCAGTGGCGACCCTCCGCTACTCAGGGAAAGCCCTGAGTAAGGTGAGGGTGAGTGGGAGGGGGGGCGTGGTAAGCCAGGCAGGGCACAAAGTTAATCACTTCTTGTCAGATTTTAATAAGTAAATTTACGTTTGGCCTCAGCGAAAAATAAATTGGATTTTTAAGAGTTTAAATGAAAGAAATATTATGTGTTTAATTGCTGGAAATTTCTGGATGGGCTAGTGGTTTGATTGTTTACCGTTAAAATATTTAATAAAAATTCTGGCAATAAAAACTCGTGCTTTTTCCTTTTCCCATCCAGTCAGGAATGTTCTGATTAAATTTTAATTTGTGTTTTGAAGGTCTGAAGTTCTCTGCTGCTCCTGTCCTGCTCTCCGGTGACCACCGACGGCTGGTTCATGGATGACGTTTTTCTGTGCCGGAGTTGTGCCATGCTGGTCCCACCATCACGCCACGCAATTCCTCGCTCTCCTCAAGAAGCACATGTGGCAAGAGTTTTAAAATGTCTGTGAACGTGTGCTTTAAATGTTTGTGATTTTTCCCACGGGCGCACTGCGATGACTTCGGTCTGTTAAATCAGTTTTCCGCTAGCATTGTTGCCTTTTAGTCAACGATAATTTTTGACTTTGACATGATGTTCAATATTTGTACTGTATTTGTATTATGACATGAAGAGAATAAACAAGAATAATAATAAATTGTCTCGTGTCTTAAGAGAAAAAAAAATGCGTTGAATAGCTAAATTTCGTGTTGCTTGATTTTTTCCTATATTCCCTACTATTATTTTTACGAGTTTAAATATTTTTAATTTGTTCAATTTAATTACTTCAAATTATCATCGTTTGGAGACGTATTTCATTTCTGTGGTAGACATGATTGCTGAGTCATCTGCTGTGCGAATCGATCACTACGACTATTGCTTTTGCTTTTTGCCCGCAGTAGCGCTTCGCTCGCAGCTGGTCATGCCTGTCGCTTATATAATTTAATTCCAATCTGGCGCGACAACGCTTATGGTGTGTACGGAAAGGAGACAAGGTTCGTCGCATCTAAATCTAAAGCATTGCACGCTATAGCATGTGTCTACACTCCTTTTCCAACTCCACACTTTTTACCTGAGTTTACTCGCCATAGTTGGCATGGTGTTTTCAAGATGAGTTTCATTGTTTTGAGCATTTTGTGTGGTTTAGGGACTGTGTCATCGCTTGAGTTTTACAAAACTCAAGGGATGACAGGTTGCGTTGTCATAGGGAGAGATGAAAGACTCGACTTTGTGCCATCATCCGTTGCTGTCAGGAGCACTGCAATCGGACAGGTTCGTTTACTACATTAATTATATTTTCAAATTGATAATTTCTTGCTTAGATCTCATTGTCCACCTGGCGTTTGAGCAGCATCTTGCACACTGACGTAGATTTGAAGGCCTACTCCAGTTCGCGTATGTCTAGCGGTAAGTTTTCAGTCAAAAGCAAGTTCAATTCCATCTTCTGTTTTGGTTGTTCAGAAATGGGTGATTACAAGGACGATGTTGAAATGGCTTGGACGTCTGAAAATCTGATGATGAATGCAGTGGCGAAAGAGTCGTGGTTTCAGTTCATTCAACCATATTCCTGTCTTAAAAATTAAACAGTATCAAAATAAAAATTATTATGAGATAATTGATATACCTTAGTCTAAAAACTGTTTTAGAAAATTCCTGAGGTTTCATTCAAAAGGTAGTGATTAAAATTAAAAACAGAGATTTTTATTTATTCATAGTTGTTTAATTTAATAAAATATGAAATAGTTGTAAAAGTACACACCAAGTCGATTTAAGGGTCAAAATTTAAAAAAACATATTTTATTCATATTCATCTAATTCAATAAAATAAGAAAAACAAAGCACACACTTAAATACAAACAGTGTTAATAATTTAAATAAAATGCATTTTCTATATCAATTAATATTTATTTATTGTAAATACTAGCATTCAAATCAATGGTACAGTGCTGACAATCTGAAAACTAAATTTTCTATTTTATAAAATTATGATTATATTAAGCTGCAAAGAGCGTATTAGTTCATCTCAGTAAAAAAAAAAGAAATCAGGAAGGTTCGAGAAGACGGCAAAAATAGCGAGGTGGGGACCTTTCAAAATGGTATAAAGTCTCTGACTTTCCTAACCCATATCAGTCTAATGCACAATATCTTTGCGCGTATTGAATCTGTGACGGTGTGGTCAGTCGAAGTGTCCGTGAGGTTTTCACCATGAGAGAATTCGAGGTCCGCAACACTAACGCAGAAGAGAACCGTCTTCCCGAAGTTGTTTTGGTGAGTGAACAAAAAATAACTATTTTGGAAGAGTTTTCTTTGCCTTCAGTCTCATGCTGTGTCGTGGAACAAAAGGCGGGTTTGGTTCTTCCTCTAAGAATTATGCATTAATAATCTAAAAAAATTGGTGGTCAAATCAATCATTTCAGTGAGAAAGTGATCCACCACAAAAAACTTAATCTAGTTATGATAAGTAAAAAGTTGCCAATCAAGTAAGAAAATGCACATTAAAGACCGTCGCCAAAAAACCAAAAAAAAGTTACCGAGTGTCAGCTCTGAAAATTTTTCGTCTTTTTTTTACCTTGTCCTTCTACGTCAAAGTTAAGGACGTACGGAGAGTGAATATTAGCTGATGGTGGATCAGCTAGCACTTTTGGCACTGTCTCGTCTTCACTCTCAACAGCTGGCGGGGGTAGTGGTTCAGGCAAGGGTTGGGGTTCTGCAATGGGTTGTTGTTCTGGCAAGGGTTGTGGTTCTGCAATGGGTTGTTGATCAGACAGGGGTTGCGGTTCTGACGTGGGTTGTTGTTCAGACAGGGGTTGCGGTTCTGGAAAGGGTGGTGGTTCTGGGATGGGTTGCATTGCCAGCAGGGGTTGTGGTATCTGCTTAAGTCCTTTTCAATGAAGTTAGAAAAATTTCACATTTAAGAACGTCATCAAAAAAATATTCACATTAAAAACCATCACCAAAAAACATTTAATTTACCAAGGTTCAGATCTGTAAATTTTTTACCTTGTTCTTCTTCGACAAAGGTTAGCACGTACGGAGAACAAGTGTTGGCAGATGGAGGATCAACACCCACTGTCGGCTCTGTTTCTTCATCAATCGCTGGCAGGGGTTGCGGTTCTGGTCGGGGTTGAGATGCAGGCAAGGGTTCTGGTAGACGTGCTAGTTGTATCTGCTCGTGTCCTGTGTGTTAGTCCCAATCACCATTGTGGACTCTGGCACCTCGCATTTTGCGTAGATGTTTGCATGCGCACAGAATGCAGGCATAGCCGGCACACACGAGCAGTGCAAACACTCCTAAACCTTTAAAAATTTATTTTTCAGACTTTTATTTAATCACAAAAAATTCATTCAAATTTTACCAGTAGCAATGTTGACATTGTTGTCTTCAGTGTGCGAGGTCGTGCTATGAGTTGATGCTGGAATGGTAGATGCTGTTGACATGACTAAAGGGGTTGTAGTCCAAGGTTCTTAGGGGTGTGTGGGGAGGGGAAAGTTTACAATCTGTATGCTCGAAGAAATTCAGTGGGGTTTCTGGGGGTTGATTCTCTGTCGGGTCGGCTGAAAGGGAGGGAGTGGTTTGGTTTGGGGTGTGTTGAGAAATGGTGTGATTTGCTTTCTCGCTAGACTCGTGTTTACCGACGTTCTGGCAGGGTCGACAAGTGCAACTGTGAATTAAACACAAGTAGCAGGCATAAGCTGAAAATAAAAATTGAAAGTTTAAAACGTTAAGAGCACATTTGAATCAAAAACTAGGGGTTGATTTCCAAGTGCTGTGTGTGATGTTCTGGCAGCCAGTTTTCTTTCCTTTGTTGGACAGTGGGATATCTAAAAAGAAAAAGACCAAGATTAAAATCAGTAAATTTTTTAATCAAGTAAAATACCATTTTGGCAGTTGTAGAGAGCTCTGAAGACGATGATTGGGTTGTCGTTGTCGGGCTAACGCTGGATAACGTTCAGCACGGAGACACCCACACTAATCACTAGTTTGTTCAGCATGAGCTCATTCTAAACAGAGATTAATTAATATTTTCAATAAATATAAGCTTTAAAAAATATTACCGTGAACATTTTCAATGAGCCATATGGATGCTCAATGCTCACACCATCAATCTTGTCAGTAGCTTGGAAAAAGAGACAGCCAGCTTTCTCACTTTGCAGGATAGCAGTTGACGTTATGTACGGACGCCAATCCAACACCGAATCTAAAAAATTGAATTAATTACTTTCAATAATTGATATTTATTTATTTTTCTTTTGCAATGTTTTTTTTTGTTTATAAAGCAAGCTGTTTAAATTATCATTTAAACTTTTAGGTCATGTGAACAAAAATCATGAAAAAAGAAAATCGTTTTAAATCTACCATAAAAATAAATGTTAAATATAACTTGAATCATGTGTAATGCTTTTATATGAGTATGCAAATATTTAGTGCAATATTTTACAAACGTAATTTATACATATATTTGGATAAATATTTAACATTATTATATACGTTTTCATATTTCGTTTATAAATAATATGTAACATGATGATAACAATTGATTAATAGTGTTACATTTACAGAAGCTGTTCGAAACAAATTAAATTTCCAAAATGCATAAATACTATTTTTATTAAGTGCTTTCGATTCCATTTCGCCCTTTTCGATGCCCAGCTGCCATAGCGTAAAATCAACAACTTGTCCTGTTTCATTGGACATCAATGTGTAGAGATAATACTTCGCGCAATGTCCTGGGCTATCAAAGCGCGCGTCGCCGCTGATGACCAACTTTTCTCCAGAGGAAATCAATTGCTGTATGATGGCTCTCCTCATCTTCACCCAGTCATTGAAAATTACGGGGGACACATAATTAGCAAGGTGGTTGTAGTAAGTACTTTCACTCATGAAAGCAAGTTTCATTGGCTCAGCAAATTTATTGAAGACTGTGAATCCCAAGCCAGAACAAAATGTTGCAGCCACAATCTTGACAGATGCAACTGGTTGTCTTTTGACGCGAGTGCAGGTGCTCATTTTATGCCCGTTAGGGCAAACGCAATGATATGTGAAGGCAGCAGCATTTTGAATTCTTTCAATTGTTTTTGTTTCTTTGCAATCTTTGCAAAATTGCAACAAAATCTCAATTTGCGCCAATTCAACAAAAGCGTATTCGGGTTTTTTCATCTTGACTTCTTCCTCGCCTTCGGTTATCTGCTCTTCCGTGAAATTCATTGAAGTTGCCAAGGACGAGAGTGATGGCTCGAAATTTTCATCTGAGGAATCTGATTGGTTTCTTGGTTCATAATCAGGTGTATTTGGCGGCCCACCAGGGGATGAGATAATTTCCATAACTGAATCTTGCTCAGTTTGGCCTGATTTTATAGGTGAAAGTATTTCTTCAATTCTACAAGGAACTTTTGCTTTCTTTGGAGTTGAATGTGCAAAATCATCTGTAGTTGCTGCTAATGGTGTTTGGCTTTTTGATCTCTTTTGGAGGATAGAAGGCAGTGTTGTTTGCTGTGGTAGTGCACTTGTTGATGGAACTGGTTGAGCTAACCAAATTTGAAATTAAAAATACGTATTTACCATAGAAACCATTTTTTCACTATTTTTTCATTTTTTAAACTGTCTGTTTGTATAGCAGAATGTGTCTGGGCTTTATGCATATATTCCATTGAGAAAAAAAATCATTTTTCTTTTTTTATATGGATTTTTAACACAAATTTTAAAAAATCCCTGAGCAAACCCAAGTATGATCTATATGGAAATCTCACATCTAAACGTTCCTTCGTTCCTTGTCTCTATTTGCGCAACATCAATTTTTATGTTTTTTATATATTGAAACGCCTGATTGAAATATGATATTATAGAATCTAACCTGAAGACTGTTTTTGCTGTAATAAGGCATTGGTCGAGCACCAGGTTTCAGTTTTAGCCGTCTCTGTAAATTATTTCCTTTTGCCTTCTGGTCATCAAAAGAACTCGGATGAAAATGATTATTACAGATATGCGTATGAATTCCTGGCACAAAATTCATGTTGCATGACTGTTGCCAATCTTGGAGTCTGAAAGTTTCGTTTTATGAAATTTTGATCAGGATTCGAAATCATGTGAGAAAACATTGTGCAGCATTGTAAATTTCGGAGAAAATTTGCCAAAACAATCTGATTGGTCAGCACCCAGCGCAGCTGGCCAACAAAGGTGGTCGTTTTACGCCGTCGCTTCTGGTTGCATTACAGAAGGTGGCCTGCGCGCAACTCAATTATCATTTTAATTACGTTTTCATTATCAGAAAAATTTGAAATTTTCTCACATGGTGGCCAATGAATCTGTCCTTGAAAACCAATACAATATTTTATTTTTATTATACGCAATCTCTGATAGCCAAAAAGGTCCAAGTTCGACTCTGAAAATCATTTAAAATATTAAAATGAAAAAAACATTTTTTCTGAGATGATTCTTGAATATATAAACATAACTTTGGGTATTTTGATTTTTCCCATAAATATTTTAAACGTTTTTAACGGTCAGCAGAAATTTTCAGACAATTCTTTTTTTCAAAAATGGTAAATTTGAGAAAACTTTGCTGAGTGGGGAAAAACTGGAAATTTAATCAGCTTTCTGAATTTAGGCAGTTTTGTACGTTACTATGAACTGGTGAATTTTTATGAAGCCAATCACAGACCTCTTTTAAAAATCTGAAATCCTCCCCGTTACGCGTAACGGGGAGAATGTCACGCAAAACGGGCAGGGCGTCACGCATCACAAATAACGGGTAGGGCGTAACGCAGAACGGGGATGGCGTTACGCATAACGGATATGGTGTTACGCATAACAGGGAGGGCGGTACGCATAACGGGGATGGCGTAATGCATAACGGGGAGAGCAACACGCGTCACAAATAATGGGTTGGGCGTGACGCATAACGGGGAGGTCGTTACGCATAACGGGAAGGGCGACACCTCTTAGGGAGGGCGTCACGCTTAAAGAATAACGGGTAGAGTGTTACTCATAACGGGGAGGGTGTTACGCATAACGGGGAGGGTGTTACGCATAACGGGGAGGGCGTGATGCATAACGGGGAGGGCGTTACGCATAACGGGGAGGGCGTTACGCGTCACTAATAATGGGTAGGGCGTTACGCATAACAGTGTGGGCGGTACGCGCCACGATGAACGGGTAAGGCGTAACGCGTAAAGAATAACGGGTAGGGTGTTACGCAGAACGGGGATGGCGTTACGCATATCGAGAAGGCCATTACGCAAAACGGGGAGAGTGTTACGCATAACGGAGAGGGCGTAACGCATGACCGGGAGGGCGTCACGCGTCCAAAATAATGGGTAGGGCGTTACGCATAACGGGGAAGGCGTTACGCGTCATGAATAACGCGACGGGCGTTACGCAGAGCGGGGAGGGCGTTACGCATGAAGGGGACAGCGCTACGCATAACACAACGCTATACCTTTAAAAAACACCCCTTTTGCTTGACGTTTTTAAACCCTGGACTGTAACCTAATCTCCACAGGTCGCGCGACTTTATGATTGTTCCTACGCAGTTTTTCTGGCATCCATCAATTACTTTTTCCACTTTCGGTGGCGGCGCGGTGCGGAGGCGCTCTTTTAAGCGGAGCGCGGGATGGCGGCGACGCTCGTTATAGCGGAGTGTAATTTTTCAAATTGCAGTCGGCATCGAACGATTTTGAAGAGCGCGTTGTGGCGTTGCGGGGTTCGGTTGCAAAAGGCACGATTTTGTGGTTCCAAATCGAGCGCCGCCGTCGTGCTTCACAAAGAAGAGCGGCGCCAAAGTCCTGCGTTTCTCTGGAGCCGCCATCCCACGCTCCGCCAAAAACACGCCTCCACCCCTCGCACCGCCACACCGCGCAATCCGCACCGCGCCGCCACTGAAAGTGGAAAAAGTAATTGATGATGCCGGAAAAACCGCGTAGAAACCGTCATAAGGTTGCGCGACCTGTGGAGATAAAGTTTCAGTCCAGGGTTTAAAATCGTCGCTGAAAAGGGGCGTTTTTTTAGGGTGTAGGGTTGCGGGGCTGACAGGGGATGACGGTCGACGTCAAAGTCGACAAAAAGTGTCGTGTCGCACATGTTTTCAGGGTGAAATTTTCCGCAAAGTCCAAATTTAAGGTTGAAAACTTGAAATTATTCGTAGTTTTTTAGATTGTTAAGAAAAATCTACCAAAACCCGTCTTTTCGTTACCAACCGAGGAACGCATTTCGAATAGGCGGTCGAACGTCATTGATCTCGACACAAAAACGTGAAATTCAGTTTGAGAGTACAAAATAAAGGTGCTGAGCAGGAAAAATTTTGGTTTTTGAAAATCAGACCAAAATTGTCCTTTTACATTAAGGGTCTGTGTTTGGCATTGCAACTCTACACCTATGGGTCTGAGAGCAAAAAAAGGCACAGATTCTGAGAGCTGATCAAATTTGCAATCTTCTTCATGAGGAAAATTTTTTCCTCCACCTTACAATTTTCTGGAAAATTCCATTACAAAATTACTAGACTTCTTGGGAAAAGGAAAAATATCGAGAAATATGTAACGCGCGTGTCTAGGGGAAAAGCGCTACGCGTAACTATCTGGCGCGGCTTTAAGAGCCGGCGCCCAGATCTAGCCTGTTCTGCTTTTGGGCTGCGGAAACTCTCTCGTGGGAGTTCCCGCGATTAAACTGAATTCGGACTCTTTCGGCCGGTCATCGGCATCCAGAGCCGGGCACTCGCCTTGGTCGATCTCGTGATCGACAGGCGGTGTCCTCGAACTCCGTCACTGTCAGACGGACAGTGCACAAATATGGAGATTTACGTTATTTCAATGAATTGCTTTAAGTTAACTTACTCTTCTTCAGGTGATCTCAAGCAATTAAACAACTCCTCTTATCATTTGAGCACTTGAGCTTTATTATCCGAAACCACGACCGCCGCCCGCGACGGCCTAGCTTACATTGACCTCCTCCCCGCTCGCTAGCGCACAGAGGGGTCGCCTTATACAGGTGATGAAGTGGGAGCAAAAGGTAGTCGCTGCATTTGCCCTCATTAAAAAAACAAAAATTGTAAAAAAAAATAGATTTGTGTGGGTAACAAAATTTATTTTTTTTTACAAAATAATTAATGTGTTTGGCAAGAAATTGCACTAATATTGGGAATTTGGGGAGAGAGAAAAAAAAATCACTAGCGTCGTAAAAAGTTCTTTGCACTTAGACGACTCGCGGAGAGCAGCAGCAGCGGTGTGACGGTGGCTCGTCACTGATGGTTGGTATAAGGCAGGAAAAAGGGTGGTGTAGTTGTCGAAGGTCTTACTCAGGTGATGGCGGAAGATCTCAGGTTTGTGGGTCGGTGGTATCGCAGGGTTGACGTTGTGGAGAAAACAGGAATTGATGATGTCCGGTGGCTGGGTGTTGAGGTCATGTTGTGGCGGTGATGGTAGGACAGGTACGGGGAGAAAAACAGCTAAGAAGGTGTAGTTAAACTTCTGGAATGACAATGTACAGTTAAAGTTATGAACAACAACAAAACAAAACAAAATTGTGCAGTTCACTGGGTTTTTTTATGCATTAGGGGATTCGTGACGGATTATAAATTTTAATTTCGCGAAACAGAGGAAAAGGTTAGGAGAAAAAACTCATTTTACCGTGCTAATATTCTTTTAACTTTGACAACAGGGATTTTAATATGGTGCACAGCTGTGTGGTAGTTTCATCATCCTCATCGAGCATCTCAGTGTCAGCGCCTGGCAGGGTATCAGGTCGCTGAATCTTGCGGCTGGTGTGCTTGATATGGAGAAGCATCTCTTCCTCTTTGGTGCTATCCCCGCGCATCACAGTCTCGTAGAGCTTAGTCGACTCGTCATCCAGGTCCGCAAGCCGCTTGGTGCGCAGGGCCTGGACGGCGAAGGTGGCCAAGCCCTTCTTGATTGCGAGCTTTTGTTCATCTTCGTCCGTGGCTTTACCCAGGGATTTGTATAATCCATACAGTGCATATGGGTTCAGCTTTTCAAGTTGGGGGGCACCGAGATCCAAAGGGAGTCTGGTGGTGTCGGGGTTGGGCCATCATATGCCTTGCGGTCCAGTTTGTCTGGGACTCCTGCAAGTTTTTCCCAGGGCTGAAGAGTGGAAAAGAACGGGCGATGGGGATGACGCTGCGTAGTTGACGCAGCTGGCTGGACTTGGGTATCGCGTGCTTGTTTGTGGCCAGAGTATGGCTTCTTCTCGTTGCGCCGGCCGCGGTTGTGTCCACGGCCGCCCCTGAAGCCACCCCGGTGGGGAAAAGGTACCACTGGAGGAGTGTAATTAGGGGTGAAGTAGCCTTGCGTCACCCATGGGTTGTAACCGGTTGGGTTCATGGCGGTAAATATGACTATAAGAAAAAAAATGTTTGGTCTAATAAAGATGAAATTTCTATGTTATCCAAATTTAAAACTCACAAAATAGATGCAGAAAAAAAGCCGAATTTGTTCACCGCTTGGTACTTAGAGAATTATTCCGCAAGTGACGCCGTTCGGGAATTCACTGACAGAAGGAATTTTTCCAAGAATTCGCTGTTAGGTGTGCTTGGCTGCGTGCACTGCACTCTGCACTGCAGTCACGTGGTTATGATTGCCGCTTGTATTATTTTAGTGGTGTTCAAAACAGCCAATCAGCGCCGGGGGCGTAGTTGTTTGTTTTTTTTCAGCTGACTTGTGTTTACATATAAGTTTAGTGTTTCGCTTTTCAATGCTTGAAATTTTTTTATTAAATGTGAGTTTCATTAAATTTAATAACTGTTTCTCGATTCCGCCGTTATGTCATGTCAAAATGTTTTACAGCAGGTGCAACGCGCGACTCGTATAGAGCGTTATTTGGTCCGCGTTTGCGAGTATGATTTTAACATTACTCTTTTCGCCAACAGGCTTCAGTTTAAAACTGTTTTCGCCAATTTGCTGAATTATCTGATAGACCGTGTCGGACCGTTTGGCTGCCAAACCAGCTGAGAACTTTGCTGCCGCGTTGGACAATGGATGAATATCATAGATAACCAAGTTGCCTAATTGAAAAGGATGAGTTGTGCGGGTTTTATTGTATTGTTTTGCCATGGCCAGTTTGCTTTTAGTTATGCTTTCGCATGTATATTTTTGCGCATCTCTCATCCGTTGTACTAGCTTTGAAGCATAAAGGGCGGGTGAGATGTGTTGTACTTGTACCAGATCTTTGGGAGTAAATGGGTTTTCTAACTCGCGGCCCAGATGGAGTGCATTAGGTGTGAATTTTGTTGATTGGTTTTGCTGCGTAAATTTGAGCTGAATGGCGTCCGCGGCGTTGCGCTTGATTGGTTGAGATCGTCGCTCACCGGGCGCACGCAAGTGGACAAAATGACCCAAAGGGTCGGCAAGTGGGAGAGGACAGTGTTTTCGTCGGAGGTTTCGGTTGTGCGTGGAACTCCGCAGGGTGGAGTATTGTCTCCGTCACTATTTGTTGGCGGAGTCTGCGACATGCTGCTGTACGTTCTGATAGGCTTCACCGTGAATTATGCCGACGACACTTCCTCTTTGCTTTCCGCCCCTACTAACGAACAGTTGTACCAAAACGCCCGGTTGTCTGCTGATATGCTTCAAGATTTCTGTGAAGCAAATTATTTAACACTCAACCCGTCAAAGTCGGTTCTCGTGCAGTTCCGGGGACAGAAACATAATGAATCCCCTCAAATAGACCTCGCCGGCAAAATAATTCCGTGTGCAGAACAAGCCAAATTTTTGGGGCTTCACGTGCGACAAGACTGCAAGTGGGATGACCACGCGCAGTACGTTAGTGGCCGCCTGCACACAACGGTGACGATGTTAAATAGCCTGAAGGGGAATGTTGATGAAAAAAGTTTGTTAAATGTTTATTATGCTCATGCGAATTCGATAATGTCATATGGTATTGTGCTCTGGGGAGCAAGCGATGGGGCGCTGCGGACTGTTTTCGTGGCCCAGAAGCGGCTGATTCGTGCCCTGGCGGGCGAGAGGTACTGGAAGGGGTTGACGCCGCTGTGTTCTGCGAGACCACTTTTTGAGCGGTACAACCTGCTTCCAGTGTTTTCAATTTATTTGTTCGAGGCATGTAAATTTGTTAAAAAATACCCCGCCTACTTATATGAATTTTAAAACGCATCAATCAAAACCGCAAAAAATACGGCTCGAATATTTCCCCGCCCAGAAATATTTCACCCCAATTTATTCGAGATTATTCCGGAATATTCTAAGCACATTCGAAAAGATCAGCCATTAAAATTATTCTAAGAGTATTCCAAGAATAACACATAAATATTCTTTGAACATACTTAAAGAATGAACTTTTGGAATATCCTGGGAATATTCTTGGAATAATTCAAATTGGATAAAGTTTTAAATTTTTGTCAATTGTGCCTAGCATATTTCAAGAACATTCCTAAGAATAAATTTTGTAATGATTCTTATAATCTTCCAAAAGAATGTACCAAGAATCTCCCAAAAGTAAAAGTGGACTTACATTTTTTTTAAAAAATAACAAAAACACAAAATTTTACCATGGTCATAAATTTTCTATGAAGTAAGTATCGCAATTATTAAGAGGATAATATTTGCATTGGGTAAGAAATAATTTTGTTCAGATAAAAATCATAAAAATGCTCCATAGTTTATATATTTACGGAATATTATCTGGATTTGTTAAGGTGTTTATAATTTATTTGCATGCTGTTCAGAAATTTTGTCTTGCATAAAATTCTGCCCGCGTGCGTGTATTGTTATTGTTTGTATCGATTAAAAATTTTCAATTAAATTTTGTCAACAAAATTTATTTGTGACGCAAAAAATGTTGCTTTTACGTGTGAACAGACAAAAATACTTTTAACTGAAATACCTTTAATGTTCAATTAAATTTCCATTTTGAAAACTCACAGTAGCGTGGGAAAGTGGAAAAATAAAATAAATGGAATGCAAAGGTGGGGAAGCATACTTTAGCGGGCCGCTCTGCTGCTCTCCTGTATCATGCATTTTTTGATACAGCTGTACAGCAGACGCAAACAGAATGCAGCACTTGGGAGGGGGAGGGAGCAGGCGGGCAAGCATGAGCACCGCAAAGAATGCATGGATCTGCATGGATCTGCATGCTGACTTAAGTCTGCTCCACTGTGAAAGCAAATCCGGTACTCTACCAAATTCCGCAGTCCGCACTGTCCGCAGAAGCTTCTGTTCCGTCCTCATTAATAGATCATAATTCGCATTTACATCCCAATCTTAACTGCAAGAACTATGGCCGCGATTCCAAGATCAGTTCAGGTATGTACAATTTTGAAAATTTTAATTTAAATAATGTGGGAATGGCATATTTTTGCTATCATACAAGTTTTCGCCACTTAAACATTATTTTGTATCTATGTAAGTGCATACTTTGATGTATTAAATGTATGTTGCTTGTAACAAAACTGCCGAGAATACATTATTATATTATTTAGTGTTAAGCGTATAGATGAAACTCTTTTTAATTAAGCGTAGCCATTAAGTGCATGCATATAGTTAAACAATTGAAATAAAGAATTGTCCTAAGAGTGATGTATGTAATTGTGTAAAGTACACAAAAAATCGGAAATTGTTTAGAATTTTCTTTCGGAAATACATACATATGTACATGAGAATTATTTAATTTTAAATACACGTTTTTTAGTATTTTTCCAAGTGTTTTGTCAACATGTCAACTTCAATACAAATCCCGCACTTATCTCTTTGCTTTTTGAATCTCAAGCACTGAAATGAACCTATATTGTATCCGTTTTCACACGACTCTGGAACAAATTGATTCCACTCCTTTTTCACGTCTTTTGGATTGGAATGCGTCTTTTCTACACCTCTTGAATCAAAATAGTGGTTTTAATTTTAGGTTTCGGCATTATTTGTTGACAACTTAATTTTAAAAAGGCATGTTTTTCGTGCGTTATCCAAGCATTGATAAATTGCGTGTGCTGCAACCTCTGTTATCTAATAAAACGCATCAGCAAATCTCGGGTATGAACCATTTCGTCTTGGTGTCGTAAAAATTGCGCATAGCTCAACAACCAAACGCGATTTTCCTTGTTGCAAGAAAAGAGCAACAATCAATTTGACACTAATAATTAAGGTGCTTGTTGAGCTATGCGCAATTTTTACTCCAACAAGACGATTTGCAAAAATATATAACTGTTTGACTTGTCTTCTCAATCTCCCCTATATAAGATAACCCAATGATTTTTGGGGGTAATCCACTCCAGGCAGGGCGCACAATGGTATTTGCGCCAAATTGACGAAATCGTGATGTTTAATTAATATATGGATCCCTAGTAACCATCAAGGTTGATCAAGAGTCATTTGATTTGCTGTTGAAATTCAAGAAGGGTAAAAGTTGCTCATTTTGATGAAATTCTTTTTGGGAATTTAAGATCACGTTCATGGCTACCAAATTTGACAATTTTTGTTTTGGTCAGGTAACGGCAAGTGCGATTTTGAAGCATTCTTGAATTAGTCTTGAATTTCAACAATGATCAAATACGGCATTTTTGAAAAAACTCATGTTTGGAATTTATTTAATGAGCTTCAAAATGGCCGAATTAATCATCATTAACTCAGTTAAGTGAAGTGCTTTGCTGATACTAGCACTCTTGACATGTCAAGACCGAATCAAATTTGATCAAGGTTGAATTAAATTTGAAGAAAAATGAATTTCCAGAAAATTTCTTAAAAAAGTTGAAATGGCCCAAATCGAAAATTGGGGGGAGGGGAATTTGCTACGCCAATAGCTGAACTTATTCAAGTCTGATTCAGATCTGCTTTAGCGTTGAATCAGTCTTGAATTATTTTAGCGATTTAAATAATCTGTTTGCGTGTCAACAAATCAAATAAAAACACATTTTCATTTAATTCGAGGTGAATTTAATTTTTCCGTGGACTTGTAATTATTTCTCCCTTGAGTGTGTGTGGACTTAGCGCCAGCGCGCGCTCTCGCTTATTGCCTCGCGCGCTCGTCGCACTGTCGCCACTGTCGCTCGCGCTGCCAGCCAACGCAACAGCTGGTTTGGATTGCATCATCTTCATGTCTGGCGGCCGCGGATGTTTATCTCCTTTGTTTTAAGTGGTTTTTGTGACAGATCAACTGCATAATGGACCCTTAATCGGATGATGGCTATGTCGTACAAGGTAAGGATTTTTGATTTTACATTAATATGGTCGCGGGAGTTTTTACGGGTATTACGCGCAGAGTTTGGTTTGTTTTGGTTTTGTACCAAAAAACACAAGCTCAAAAATTTGAATTTCTGCGTGTTTTTGCCGTTGTTATCAACTTAAACATTAAATAGGCGATGCAATTTTCCAATATCATTCGTTCTGGTGTTGCATCAAGTCTCAAAAATTAGTTTTTGTCCATAATTTTGGCTGAAGAGTTCATTTTTAAGACACGTACATAATGTTTGTATGTAGTCTTATTTTTATCGGTAATTTATTCATCATGAATTTTTGTAAAATATATACATGCAAGATATAATTTGTTGTTATTGTTTTATCGTTTTAGGAGGAGCCATTTTCAAGAGGAAAAGAGAAGAATCCTTTATTGCTGTTTGCATATCTCAGCTTTGATCTGTTTCCGGGCACCCAGATGGACGGTTGGAAAGAAAATTTTTGCTGTGCAGCCTTCAACAAGGTAATATATTTAATATTGAAATTAATTTTCCTTAACAGCGAACATCAGCCAGTTCCCAGAGTTCCGGATTTTAATTAAAATTTGGAACTTTGGACACTGGTTGACCAGCCAGTTCTTGATGTGTTTCTAAAAGTTAAAACCAGATATTTTGCTAGCTTAAATTTTCGGCCTTTCTAAGTTGGATGGAATATTTATGGCTATGATAGATAATTTCCTGAAAAAAACAGTGTTTGATTTTATCGTTTGTATAATATGCTCAATTTTAAATTTTCATAATAAATGGAGAATTTCCCTTAATTTTTAAAATTAAATGTGAAACTTTTTACTGTACCAGAATTTTAGTACTGAAGTTTCTCACTATAGCCGATATTGTTTTGCCAATTAGCCGGTAAAAATCTGGATAAAACTGGCTTGCTGGAAACTAATTTAAAAATCAGCACTTTCGAAACGTACTTGAGTGTCACAGATAATTGAAAATTGAGAGAATTGAGTGCATGAATTATTATAGATATTCTATACTAATTTGATGCTGCATGTTTGGCTAACTGACTGAAGTTAAGTTTTATTTCTTTAATACCTCACAAACAAATTTGAAAATTATGTTACCAATTAGAAAAAATATTTAAATTTTTCCTCTACTTAAGTGACAGGTTTTACACCATTTCACACTGTAAAAAATGTTGATTATTTTATATAAAATATTAATTGATGTTGGGAAATCTTCTCATCGGTCGATCAGCATTATATTTGAATTTGAATTTTTCATTCCTATTATTTCGAAAAATTTCTGATTGAATTAAATTATATTTAATTATTTTCATTATGGTTTTAAATAATGACAGACTAAAATTAGACTTAAAAATCGCTCTTGAGAAAACACCAACTTGTCCACAGTCTGGAGCCTGGACTATAAATTGAACATCTTTCCTGAAGACATAAAAAAGACAGGTTCATAAAATTAGTTATTATGTTTTTAATTTTTTTTTTGAAAGTGAACTCGAAATTTAAAAATAGAATCATTGCAAATTTATAATGTTTATTGTAACATATCTTGGAGTTAATATTTAATTATATAAACGTACAAATATGAACATCAATATTCTATACCAATAAATATGAGTTAAAGTTTTCTCAAATTAATTAATAAAAATTATAAATTTTTATCAAATAATTGCTTTTGAAGTATTTTTTTTTAAAAAAATCTGCAAACATTGTCTTTTCTACATAAAATATTTCATGTAAGGTGCCAGCATTTCAACTAGTTTCCTGCACTTCCGCATAATATATTTAGAAATTTAACTTTATTATAAAGGAGTTTTTCCTTTATCATGCCTTTATCCCACATATGTATTAGTGTGATGAAAAGAATAATTTGAAAGAAAATTGTAATAATTTTGCAATTTTAAGATTAAAATAGAATTTAGATGGTTAAAATGTTTTATTTCCACAGTACCAAGAGCATGCTGAGTAATAAGGGCACTACGAGTAGCAGCCAAAGCCAATATAAAGATGTTGCTGCGCGGTCTGCTCGTCTACCGAACAAGAACTCGGAAGCACGGCTAGGAAGAGCAAAAGAAAGTACATTCACCAGTTATGAAAGCCCTTGATGTTCTAAGCCGCCAGTAGGACAATGCACTGTAGTAGGACTAAAAAGTCTCAAGTCGAAGCATAAATAATGCATTTAAATATTAAAAAAACACGCTGGTGCGATCCTCTGGTGGCTTTGAATACCAAGGGCTTTCGCACATGGTGAATTTTCGCTTTCCAATTTCGTCAAATTGGTCAATTAAAATTTAAGGAATATATAATGCAAATTGTATAGCTATAGAGTGAGGAAAGACTTATGTTTTCTCGTAATGTGCGGCAGCAGATTTAGCCCCGCAGATCTTCTCAACAGCTAGGTATACTTCACCTCTAACTTCAACAAATAATTCAAATACACGCAGTACCATATTGATGAAGTTTGCGAGGCCGAAAAAGCTGCTGCACTCTATGAAAAAATCAATTTTTATTCCTGTATTATTCTCACTACAAGATGATAATCCAGAATTAGTTTCCCACACAATAGAGCCATTCAGCTTTCCTCATTTTCGATTGAATCTCAGTGTGTATTTATTTTTGTTGTGCTGTGAATTAATGTTAATGAATTAACCAATTGCGAAAGGTTAAGTGATTGAACCCGCAAACGGATGGCGCCACTGTATAAAACCGTATTCTTTCGATATTTAAGGCTCAATCCTGCTGCTAATGCATTCTGCACTTAAAATGATTTATTTTTAAGCGTTGAAACTCATGATAAGTCCAGACAATCGCCACAGGATCGCGAGAAACATATTTTAGTTATGAAAAAATCTTTCCCGGCAATTCGAATGCGGCAATAGGCTGGGCTGAATTTGCTTTTAGCATGCATCCAAAGAAATTTAATTAGCAGTATGTATGATAGCAGGAATAATTCTATTCAGTTTTTTCAAATGTAAATTAACTGTTGGCGCCTCATATTTACAGCTTGAAAACCAAATTGTTAGAGACTTTCGCAACTGATAAATTCGTAGGCAACATTTTGAGGCAAATTACGCTTACTTGGTTTGATGTAAAGTATTGTAACTATATATACTTAAATTTAATTGGCAGATCTCTATTGACTAGTTGTATAAACCCGGTGTTCGAAGCCACCATCAGATGGCGCAACCATAAAATTTCTTAAAAATTCAGTTTTATTGCACTTCTACTGCGTTTACAGACTCAATCTAGCTACCATGCATTCTTAATTCATTATGCTCACTTTTGATGTGCTCAAAACTAAAATCAGTCTAGCCATTCGCCGTAGAAACGTTGGAAAAAATTTTTTATTTCAAATAAGTTTTTCACGTTTCTACGGTGATTGGCTAAATCAATTTTCGTTTTGAGCACGTCAAAAGAAATCATATTTAATTAAGATCGCACGGTAACTAGATTGAGTCTGAAAACGCAGCGGAGTTGCCTAATGTTTAAGTCTTAATGGTTTCGCCATCTGTTGGCGGCTTCGAACACTAAGGGTTATTACAACTGGTCAGTGGATAACAACAATGTATATTAATAGTTAAAATGTATGTTATGATATGAAATGAATAAAATATTAATTGAATTTTGAAAGATTTAAACCATCTGTTTTAATTTTGAAATTCAGCCTTGATACTTTTTTGATTTTGTCTTGACGTCAAGGAAAACAAACTTTGGTTAGAAAAGCGATTTACCGAAAAACAATGCGAAAACAGTGTAATACCCGCAAGGGGAATTTTTGGCCACCTTTGAAATTCAAGATTGATTGAAGTCCGGATCAAAGAAAAAAAGGACCATTCCAGATATTGAATCAATCTTGACGTCAACCTTGAATCAGGTTTGACGCCCTTGAATGTCAGCCTTGATTCAAATTTGAATCACCATTGAGTGGTTACTAGGGGAAGGTAATAATATCTGAGAACTAAAGATTAAATGGAATTTAAATTAACTAATTTTTCTAGAGTCTGCTGAATCTCCCACCTCAATACTTCGCACTGAGTCCCCATTGCCAACTGCAAGTGGCGCACAACTTGAAGCAGGTCATGGAACAGCAGACTTTGAGGTCATAAGTCAAACCTCCGGATCAAATGCAGATGTTGGGGGTCAGTATTCATGCCATTTTTAAAATGTGTTCGTTTTACTAACAGCTGGATTTAAAAAATTGCCCCAAAAACTTACCAATTACGAGGTGATCTGTAGAAAACTAAACAAAGTTGAAGAGCTCCTCCGGTCTCAAAGTAAGAATGATAAATTTTTGCAAGTTAATGTTATATTGAATTTTTCTTTTTAAACATAGGTGTGACCCTTGATGTGATGGTGAAAGACTCTGCTGACAAGAATGTCGCTACCCGTTCCTTGCAACGCTGCTCGGATAAAATTATTCAAATATTGGCAAAAATCATGCAAGGAAATCCTACAGTGTTCATCAAAAGAGCTGATCTTGCTGAAGCCGGGATTAATCTACCGCTTGTGGATTTAAACGGCCTGCACGAACTCTCTGACAAGCTCGAGTTGGACAAAACTGCGGAAAAACTTCTGGTTAGAATTAATTTACATTCATTTAACCAGCATTATCTAATTTGTCATGCTTTTCTAGGCTGAGTATGTTCTTAGGAATCTCAGCGGTTCCACTGTTAGGCAGGTGTGCACAGCTGCCTTAAGAGAGTGTTTGAAGGAGGGGTTGATGTCCAGATTGGTGCTGAAGCACAAGAAGAAAAATAAGAGGAAGAACACAGTGGTGAAAACCGTGTTCAAAGCATTCAAAGTCTACGAAACTCTGAGGGGTAAGATTTAGATTTGTATTATTGACTGACTTAATTTAAGATATCTTTCCTCATTATTTCTTATTTCTACATAAGAAGCTGATTGAAAATGATATTTTTATTAATGTATACCATTATGCGGAATTAGGAAAACTAAAAAAAAACCGTCTTTAAAAACAATGATCACTCGTGATATAGAAAAACGTGTTAATATATCTCACACTATTTAATAATATACGTTATTTACAGACGCGGTCCTGTCATATTGCACTTCCAACTCCATCACATGCACTCCGAAGTGCGTCGACCAGGGTTTCAGCTACAGGCTGACCAAAGAAGGTTCCGCAGCCTTGGCAGTAGAAGACAGTGAATCCGAACAGGAAACCAGTATGATATTACTTTTATATCAATTATTGCCGTGTCATGTTATGACCAAAAAGTGTTTTTGTTGTTTCATAATCAATTTGGATTTAAAAAATGAGGAATATTATACCGATGGTCAAAATATATTTCGACTTGCTTTTTCTGAAAAAAATATTGCACCGCCAGCACTATAATTTTGGTTTTGTTCATGAATACAAAAATAATTTTGGGTAGAAGAATTTGTTTTTTTATCTCATTTTCTCTTTAAACCTTCATGTGCCCTATTATAAAAATCATTATGTGAATGTGTTCAGAATAGAGAACAATTAGCCAAAATTCATTTTTTTTAGTTTCACCAATATTTGCAAATGGTTTTATAAATATTCGCTATATAAATATTAAACAAACAATGTCAAATATTATTTATAATATTTAGCAAAAGAAATAATAAAAAAATTGCTAAATATTTAAAATATTTAGTTTTCTATGTTATTTTTTTTAAATATTACTGTATTAAATTAAAATATTATTAAAAAAGCAATATTTAAAAAATTTATAGCTCATAGGGAATATTCCAGTTGACTCTCGCTATTATTATTGCAATGTGATTGAGTATATTCGCCGCAACATAAACTTATGTTTTAAATTTTTATTTTTCAGATGAATCAAACAATGTGCAGCAGCAGCAGTCAGTTCAAGTTGGTGAGCTCTCAGCTCGGAGTGCTCATCCAATCGCCCAGTACCAAGAGGCAATCGACAGTGGTGAAGACGTTGATATGATGTACAAGCAGGCCACCGCACAGAACACTCACGACTCGTCCTTCGATTCTGAATAGTATAACAAACATGTTGGGCACCGACGCTGTGAGAGCAGCAAGACGAAGAGAGAGGAAAAGGTTGCTGAACCAAATTATTTGTAAGTCCTCTTTATCTAACACAGATACAAAAAGTTCTGATGAGAAGAGCGAATCTGCTGAAGAAATTGCAAACGAACATGACTGTGAAATCGGCCTTAGATCTAATGATTTATCCTCTTGCAATGCAGACTCTGACAATTCAAACTCAAATTCAAGTCTCTTCGATTCTATGCCAATGGCAGGAGTTTCAGAATCAATTAAAGAGTGTTGCACAGAATCGAACAGACTTGAACATGAGTTTGAATTGTCAGTTTCACAGATGAGTGAAAGTACACTCAAAAAAAAAAATACTTATTTGATCACCAAAAATTGATGCTCTGTGTGATCACCGCCTTAAAACTGATCATTTGAGCGCGAGCGTTGCTTCTGCTCAAGTGATCACGAAAAGCTCGCCTCTGCTCAACTGATCACGAAAATCTTACCGTGCTCTCCGACTTGCAGTGGCCGCCGGCTGGACAATGCGAGAGCTCGCAAATGCAGATATTTTGCCTTCCCATTTAATTTTCCTAATGATTTTGGTCCCCGCCATGATGATTGAAGTATATAAACAAAACAAACACGCGTGAATGCAGTGCTTGGATTCTTTGCAGATTACGTTTTAAACACTCCGATCAAATATCACAGGTATTTTATTTTGAATTTATTTGCGTCGGACATCGTTTCAACTTATCTGAGTTTACTTCGAAAAAATGTGCTGGAGGCTTGGAACGCGTGTAATTGTCTAATTAAGTTTAAGTTTCAGTTCACTCCGTTTCTCACACCTACAAAGACATCTCCGGAACACCTACTTGACCAGCTGTTATGACCAGTTGTTGACGTTTTGTGTGTGCAAACTTAATAATTGTTCGTCGGTCGGTTCTTTCCTGAATTTGGATTCATCGAAGGAAATTTTGGACAGGCACGTAATGGACGTTTTGTTGGAGGGAAGAGCAAAAATCGAATCAGATAAGTTGATGGCCCTTTATTAAAATATTGAAAGTAAAATGCACTGTGCATATGAATTTATTGGATAGCTGAAAGCTTGACAATTTTATTTAAAATTATGACGATGCTTTGTGATCTTTTAATGTGTTTCAGGGCATCGTTTTTCCTGAGAGTGAGAGTGCTGAATTTTCTTCTTGCAGGGTTCTCTTCGAGTCTTTCCGTTCGCATCATCCAGCTTCTCAGGAATATAATTTAATTTATGCATCCTGTATCCTGTACTGCAATGTATGAATTTAAATGTGAAGAAATTATATTAAACACTTTCTGTTTTTGAGGAAAATTATAAATTTAAAACACAAGGCTGTTCAGTTAAAGTAGTTTATTATCTTTTATTTTCATTCTCCAACATACTCAGTTCTTCAATAGTATTGTAACATGACACTTGTTTTGCCCCTCATTTTTATACATGGAAGTGGGTGCAAGTACGGTAATTTGGTTTGATTGATTACAGCAAATTTGTCAGTCTCTAAAACTTCATAAGAATTTGTCAGGTAATTGAAGCAAATTGTTTCAAACGCCTGCATCAGAAAGGCACATTCGTCATTTGAAACAAAAATGTTTCTCACTCGGCCAAATACAGGCAATGTATCAGTGCCATCCTGTACCAGTAAAATTGAATCCTCACGTAAGTCGTTGTTTTGAATGAAGATTTTATTGGTTTGTGACACTTCTGTGGCGTTCTTCAATTGCCTTGAAATTTCAACACCCATCAGTTGTGTTTTCAATTCTACTTTGTGAGTAACTGCTGGACAAAACGTTTTGTCTCCCAAAGATCGGAAATTTGGGTTTCCAAAATCTAAATCAAGGCACTTTTTGGACTGAAATCTATTGGCTAGTGTTTTCGTCACATGCTGAAAATTTCTCGTTTCCTCTCCGATTTTTGAAACGATAGCATTAAGGCCTTCAAATCTCATCGTCCAGGTTTCCCGAACGGGACCGAACTGTTCGATTACCGACGGCGCGTGGATCATAAGATGAAATTTGGGTGTCATGGGAAATTCAGGGTACAGCGTTTGGTAACGCGAATGGTGCTTTTCGATCATATACCTAGAAAGGTCAAGGGTTGGCCTGTCCACTTCAAATGAAAGCAAAATGTTGCTGATTTTTGCCAGCAATATGAAGTTGTCTATGAAACTTGCTGTTTGGTCATCATGGTATGGTTCCAAAAGGAAAGGCATGACGCAGAGAAGACTAATCATTTGACTTGCACTTTGACGGAGCTTTCCTGACACAACATGAGCTCGGTCAATTGGGGATGGTTTACTAGATTTTAGACTTTCTGGGTACGGAAATGATTTCAGGAGATGGTTTAAATTTTGGTAGGTCAAAACTTTGAAATCTTCTATTAGCCGGAACAGCAAGGCCCTGATTTCAACCTCTTGAACTCCTTCCAAGAGGTTGTGCATCAGGTCCTGCGGGAGGCCCTTGGTGATGTCAAAGTTCTGGAGAGTGCTGAAGATTGATTCCCCGTTAATGCCATATGTTTTGCACATTTCATCTCGAACAATCTTTGTTGGCTCTGCCTGGATCTTTTTGACTCGTTCTTTGTGTTGGGGGAAAGCACGAATATTCCTTTCAACAAAGGATTTGAAAATTTCATTTCGATCCAAGTCACAGTTGCGGCAGAATTTAAAGGTCAATGATCCAATACTTTTGAAGCCACCAATTTCGTTCAATGCCAATCCATCACCCGAAACTGAAATCAATGTTCCGTGCAGAATTACTGGCTCATTTCCCAGTCTGATCAATAGCCCATCTGGTGTCTCTAACTGCTGAATCGTCTGAAGGAAATTTCTGAGCATCTCTTGGTACCCGAATTTTTTAATGCTGGTTGAAAGGGCAAAACCATACAGGTTAATTGCTTTGAGCGAAGATCTCATATGATTGGGTAGATTGAGTAAGTTCCAATAGAAGACGGTGATTTTGTTTTTCTTCGTGTGGGATCCCAAAGGGTTCACCATTTCAACGTCATCAATGTAAAGTTGAATGAGCAAGGCATCTGGATATAATTGGCAGATTCGGTGGTTTTTGTAGACTGAACCGTCTTTGGCATTTCTGATGACGTTGTCTGAGCTTTGATTTACAGGCGCCGTGAATGTATAATTGTAAATTTCGCGATTGGTAAAGAGCTGGGTTAACTGTTCAACCATTGGGACAATCATTGCCTTTTCTTCTGCTTCAGAAATAGTTTCAGAATCGCTTTGCACTTCGACGTTGTACTCACTTCCCAAAACAATCTCTTGTGGCTTGACGAGTCCACATTTATCCAGCAGATATTTCTTGATTTTGTGCTCGGTATTAACTTCTAGAAGAGGGCTGTTCATGATGAGTTTTCTGCCTTGCTGCTTCACTAAGCTAAAGGCTTCAGCATGGATATCAGACGACTCTTGGACAAGCTTAGCCTAAACATAAAAATAAAGTCAATTTTCGAACCAAATTAAAAAATTAATTAATCAAACAACCTCCAACTCCTCCAGAAACCATTCTAGAATTTCCATTAGCGTGCTGCTAATCAAGCTAGTTCCACTTTCATTCATGTGGTGATTTTCTTTGAGCTCCAATATCATCTTTACAAATTTTTTCTTGACCAGAAATTGACTTTTTCCGTCTTCGTCCATTGTTTACTTCCTAAAAGTTTAAAGGAAAATTTTGTTACTGACATAAAAATCATTTTATATTGAATACATTTGTAAAAAAAATCCTAAAAGTTGTGTTTCTGAAACGCCAATTATATAATAATGAAAAGCTAAGGTGCTCGTCATTTAATTAATTTTACTGACATTTTCAAATTGCTTGTTGGGTATTAAATTCGAAGTTTTAAATTAAATTAGAAAAGCGAATTTTCGGTGGATTTACCTCTTATGGAAGAAAAGAGCGTGTGTGAATGATATTAATTATTATTGTGTTATCGAAACATCATATGCCAGTTTTTTATGCAAAGAACCGTATTATTTACGATTATTTTAGTCATGTGGTGCCAACAAAAATAAAACAACAAATAATAATTCATGTGCCAACGTGAAGTGAACAAACCCTTTTAATTGAAATTAATTTTTAAACCTATTCTATAAGAAAGAAAATATTTCTCACTATACCAAAAATTGCAAAACTTAATATGTAAATAGTGGAAAACGTGTAATAAAATATATTTAAATCAGCATACATTGTTTAAAAATTTAGTTTCGCTTTAATTAATTTTGTTTGTGCACCTGATATCTGGTATGCGCAAGCGTGTGTACTTTGTTGACTGTGGAGAAAAACATGAAATTTTCCTCACTTTTCCTTTCAAAGGGCAAGGAACAGGCAAAATGAAGAAATTTTGGATCAAAGTGCCAGGAAAAGTGCCACGTAGCCTTCCAGTTTTTACGAGTGATCAATCAATGAAAAGTGATTATGAAGAAGCGGTTGCAGCATTTCAAGAAGTGTCACTGATCGACCCTAATTTGAAATCCAAATTGGACACACATTTCCCAGTTTTCTTTTACCACGAGACAGATTTGGGGGGACTGGCCCAATTGACACCCAAAGTAGTTTTGCCAAACAACTGCACTTTGGAGCTTCAATTTGTCGCTAAAAACTCTCCTATCAAGGAGCCTCCTGAAGCTAACAATATCCAGGTAAGATTTCGTTGCTTAATATACAGATTATATTTGTATTACGCAGACAGAATAAATTACGTGTGAAAAAATTCATAGCAATTAAATTTTTATTACCAAAAATTATATTTTTAGACCACTGGGGAAACTGCTGGATCTGCAGAACTTGCTGCTGGAAGCATCGTCGTTGAATTCATCAACCCTGCTGAAATAACAGAGGACGTGAACGAGGTATTCCCTCTTCTCACCTATAAAATATGTCTTTTTGGTTCAATCAAATTTTGAGTTATTACAAATAATTTGATTTTTATTACATTGCGAAATATTTTTTATGCAATAAATATACATGTTTTATAGCATAGCTAATTATCTATCCAGCAGGAGCAGGATTATGACGCATCAAAAAATGCTACTTATTGGATGACTCTAGACGATCAGGAGCAGTCTCTGCTTAAGCCCAAAAAAATCACCAAGCCAAAGTCAGGACCGTCTTCCATTAGATACGAAGATATTCCTCTTCCTGTATTCAGCCAAAGAGTCTCCAACATGATCAAGAATGGGAAAGTCCAGGAAGATACCATGCCATTCATCCATGAAGTCGGTGACCACCTGCTTTCTCTTTAGGCCCACCCTGTAAAGAAGGACATTGAACTGTTTGTCTTGTTCTTGTTGAACCACTTTCCAGAGCTAGAAAAAGTCTCAACTGGAAATACTGATCCTCAGAAGAAAATTGGTGTGAGTATTTTTTTTAAATTTATATATGATATTATGTTGTTTTAAAAATGGTTATTATAAGCTTACCAATAACTGACGTCCCCTTTTATATGATGTGTATTGTATTCGATTGCTGATTATAGGATATCCTTCAAATTATGATTACAAACTACGTGAGAAATACGAGAAGGCGCCGAGAAGCAAACCAGCAAACACCAGAAACAGAAACAAAAATAAAAAAGGGTTCTATTGAGTACTACTTAAGTAGGCCAGCAAGCACCAGGTGAATTGCAAAATAATTGAATTATTAGTCATCTTATTAATTATTAGCAGCTCCGATGATGCATCAACTGGGATTAATTCAACGAGCAGCTCAAATGTTGCAGCTCAAGGTGCTGGGAAAAAGAGAAAAGCTTTAGAAGCTCTGGATCCAGGTTTGGAATTAAATAGTAGTCGCATTAACACTTTTATTATTTGGCCAAATCTCTTTTGGGTTTATAACAGATGATCCCTGCTCCATTCTGAGCAAGAGAAAAGCTTCTCCGGAAGACATCATTCTGCACTTGCCCACGTTCTTTGACTCTCGCAGGGATAAATTGAATGGATTTCAATCTGTGAAGGAAATCGTCGCTGCTTGGCCAAACTTTACAAACGACGCCAATGTGGTAAAATACGCACTTATTGTGGTTAAACCTTTATTTGTAACATTTTTTTCAGATCATAAAGGAGTTTGAACTGTGTCTGAAGAAAACTATGGACGACTTGAAAATAGAGTTTGATATCCTAATTGAGCATCTGGGACAGTACTATGGTGCAGAAATTGACTCAGAAGCAACAAAACTAAGACTCCTGCACAAGCTCGAGCTGGAACTCGAGCCAAGCTACACCTTAAAGCATCCCTCGGCTTTCCTCATTCAAGAGGTAAGAAATTTAATTTCAGTCCCTGAAATTGTCTTCAACTTTTAAACTTTTATAGCTGGGCGACGGAAAAAAGCCGTCAAAGCCAAACAAAATTATGGCTGGCGCACCCATCTCCGCAACTTACATCAGTTCTAAAGACGAAGTTACCAAGACTTACCTTATTGCCGAGAGGAAGGTCATCTGCTGTTTTGATGATCCTTCAGCATTCCAAGTCTTTGGTCTGCTGCTGGGCTCATACTACGCATTTGGTTGCGAGTACCCAAATGAATCCAAGAATATCTACCACTTCCTGGAGCGTGTAGTACTCAAAAATAATGTGCCTAACATTTCTCCAAAGGTAAAACAATTTTTGAACACAAACTTCAAAAATATCTGTTAATTATAAAATCAGATGCAAGTCAAGTTCATTTAAACTAATTACGTAACGCACAGGGATAACTTTTCATTTTCAAAGCCATGGGCGAGAAGTACTGATATATATATAATGGATATTTATTTTGTTAGACACAGAATGTTACTTTGCTGTTTGTTTCTGGTGCGGGCGTGAGAAACAAATTGCTTAAATTCCCTGAATAATTTATTTCAAGCTGCAGAGACTGACAAATTTGCAGTATAAATGAGAGACAAAACTGTAGTGTAATGCTACAATTTTATTGTAGAACTGCGCATTTTGGAGGAAAATAAAAGTATAATAAACTACTTTAACTGAACAGCCTTGTGTTTTAAATTTATAATTTTCCTCAAAAACAGAAAGTGTTTAATATAATTTCTTCACATTTAAATTCATACATTGCAGTACAGGATACAGGATGCATAAATTAAATTATATTCCTGAGAAGCTGGATGATGCGAACGGAAAGACTCGAAGAGAACCCTGCAAGAAGAAAATTCAGCACTCTCACTCTCAGGAAAAACGATGCCCTGAAACACATTAAAAGATCACAAAGCATCGTCATAATTTTAAATAAAATTGTCAAGCTTTCAGCTATCCAATAAATTCATATGCACAGTGCATTTTACTTTCAATATTTTAATAAAGGGCCATCAACTTATCTGATTCGATTTTTGCTCTTCCCTCCAACAAAACGTCCATTACGTGCCTGTCCAAAATTTCCTTCGATGAATCCAAATTCAGGAAAGAACCGACCGACGAACAATTATTAAGTTTGCACACACAAAACGTCAACAACTGGTCATAACAGCTGGTCAAGTAGGTGTTCCGGAGATGTCTTTGTAGGTGTGAGAAACGGAGTGAACTGAAACTTAAACTTAATTAGACAATTACACGCGTTCCAAGCCTCCAGCACATTTTTTCGAAGTAAACTCAGATAAGTTGAAACGATGTCCGACGCAAATAAATTCAAAATAAAATACCTGTGATATTTGATCGGAGTGTTTAAAACGTAATCTGCAAAGAATCCAAGCACTGCATTCACGCGTGTTTGTTTTGTTTATATACTTCAATCATCATGGCGGGGACCAAAATCATTAGGAAAATTAAATGGGAAGGCAAAATATCTGCATTTGCGAGCTCTCGCATTGTCCAGCCGGCGGCCACTGCAAGTCGGAGAGCACGGTAAGATTTTCGTGATCAGTTGAGCAGAGGCGAGCTTTTCGTGATCACTTGAGCAGAAGCAACGCTCGCGCTCAAATGATCAGTTTTAAGGCGGTGATCACACAGAGCATCAATTTTTGGTGATCAAATAAGTATTTTTTTTTTGAGTGTAGTATTAGTAATGAAAATGCTAATTCATTACCATGTTCCGAATCTGAAATGGACGATGCCAGTGACAACGGAAATTCGAAATCAAAACCCCCTTCTGAAATTTACGCCGCTGACTTAAAAACCATTTTTCAAAAACATGCACTTTCATATTCTTGTTTAGACGACTTATTAGTTGCTGCCCGTAAAATCTTGCCAGACCTACCCAAATCTGCAAAGACATTTTTAAAGCGTGACAATTCATCATTTGTGGACACACAAACCATTCCAACGCACGGTGGTGATAGTGCTGGCACTTTTTTTTATTTCGGGATTATCAACTCACTAATTAAATATGTCAGTGCATGTGCGGAACTTGATGCCTATTTGGCCAGTGAAGGAAAAATTGAGTTAATCTTTGGAACTGACGGTGCTCAAGTGTTCAACAACTCTAATCTAAACTTGACAATGTGGCCAATTGTCGGAATTATCTACAGCGACAAACTTGAATTCTAACCTTTTTTAGTAGGTGCGTTTTTCGGGCCAAGTAAACCAGATCATAAACAGTTCTTTGGAGATTTTTGCTTTGAACTGAAGTCTCTGATTGGAAGTAAAGTTGAGCTCTCTTCCAAGCTGTGTGTCGATTTCAAGTTACTTTTTTTAATCGCAGACACACCGGCAAGAGCCTTTATAAAAATGACCACTTCGCACAACGCTAAGAGTGCATGTGAAATGTGTCTCCTAAAACAGGGAAAGGGGCACCTTTCGCGCTGTCATTTTCCAGCCATTCCTTTAAATTCATTGAAACTTAGAACAAATGAAAGTTTCAGAGACCAAGTAGACCTTGAGCACCACAAGGGTGTTTCTGAGTTTGTTAAAATTCCACAATTTGATTTCATTCATCAAGTAGTTATCGACAGCATGCACACCCTCGATGAGGGGGCTGCCAAAAGGCAATTGAAACACCTACTCACTGAAAAGAAAGGTATAGCCCGACTTTCAGATGCGATTGCGAAATCTGTTAACGAACACATTCCTCAAATCGCAAAATACATGCCAAGAGAGTTTGCAAGAAAGATGACAAAATTCAAATATTTATCCAATTGGAAAGCAACA